>NW_019735499.1:81652-105522 GCF_002891405.2 Cryptotermes secundus | reverse complement strand
GGGCGCTCATATTATAAGGTAAGGTTATAAAAACCATCTTTTAAGATCATTTTAGTGAAAGTTTCATGCTTCAAGGCGTACCATTCACTGCTCAAATACTAAACAACCTGCTTCCATTGCCGAGATACAGGGTGCTCATATTATAAGGTAAGGTTATAAAACCACCTTTTAAGATCATTTTAGTGAAAGTTTCATGTTCCTATCTCATATAATTTAAGAACAATGATGAATAAATCATTTTCGAGCAAAATTTAAATGGCCGGCTGAATATATTACCGCCAGAGAGACGGCAGCGGAATTTAAATGACCGCACAAAAGGGTTAATATTCTGTGGATAACTAACAACACAATAGTAAACCCCACATGTTCAACACTACTACATTTTAAAGCCTGCAACATGACACAATTCTGAAAAAGTTTCATACACCTTCAACCATCATGAACTACATTCATAAGTTCCATCTTAATGCTGTTGTCTAATTTCTTTTGGGTCATTCAATGATTTTCATTAATAATAAATTTAATCTTCATTCATCAAAACATTGAACACAGCAATAATGTTAAATATAATTCTGCAGTCTACTACAGCTGACTGACTTCACTAACAAAACTATAAAGACTGACCTGTATAAACCACATTTCTAAACATGTACATTCAAAACAGCTCATATAATTTTTCCTGGGCAGTGTTTTTCAACACTCATCTTTCATGTTCTTCCCTCAAAATATGGTACCACTCCTCATACCAGCATAAAACACATTTTTTTTTCTTGGCACTACAGCCCCAGTGGGCCTAGGCCTACCTCTATGAACTTCTCCGACATAAAACACATGCCATATTATAATTTTCATACCTCAATCTTCAGCTTTATTTTAAAGGAGACAGTTATAAACCTTGGAACTAGACAATAAAAATCATTTCATGAAGCTATTTTCCTCCCAATGTCAAAATTAATCTCAATTATATTTGTTAGTGCTGTTTCCAAACACATTTTTAAATATTCTCAAATGGTTACATACAATATACCATGAGTGTGAAGTGAACCAGGAAGAGCTGGAGCTGAATGGCCTAAATCCAGTATATATTTATCCCAATATAAATTTATTGCAGAGGGATATAAATACCAGAATAACAGAGAAATTATATGGAGACGAACTGGTCTGGAAATAAATATAATTAAAATTGTTTCACTAATTCCCCGGCCAACGAGGTCCCCACACTTGTCATCACTAAACTTTTTCTCCTGAGATTTTGAAAATTGAAATCGTTATAAAGCAATTATGCCAGTCACTGGCAAATTTATGCACAAAAATCTCGCATGCAATTCCTCAGGTTGGTGTCACAATGCTACAGTTACATGGAGGTAAATATGAATATCACCTGGATACATCTTGCATTACTTAGCACTTGTCAACAACTGATGTGTTTCTGAAAAAATGTGGGGAGTTCTGTCAACACAACACATATATAATCAATTATTACTATATATGTGTTGTGTCAGTAGAACTCCCCACAACTGTACTGTAACACAATATTCCATGTTTCTGAACATTCATCGGGTTGTTTTCTTGTTGTAGTTCCTTCAGCTCCATAGCTCATTCATTTAATTTAAGTGTCTCATTCATTTTGAAAATCTCTGTATGTGGACTGCACATAAATACTTCTGTTCTAAATAAATCTATTGGTTGACAGATACAAACATAGTATTATCCTTCAAATTCTTTTATTGTTATAGTTCTGAATATCTAAACTGTGCTTTACAAAAATATAAACATGCAATTATAATCAGTGTAATCATGTTAATAAACATGTGCATGCAATGTATACCTAGTGCTTAGAATGCAATGGAAAAGTAGTCTCAACACAGAGCTCACTAGAAAGCACAGATTGTGGATTAATTCTGTAATCCGCAACAGAGGTCTAAAACTGTCAAAGCATATATATAATATACCTAATATTTAACAATTATGGTAAGTACTGTTGTACTTATGATGAACTTGTTACGTACGAAACATATGTTCTCAATGTACACACTTCCTAATTTTCCTTTTTTTTTCACATGCATTTTCACTGCTTGCCATTGAAATAACTTTACATGATAGAAATGTATATGGTACATCTTTAAGACTTCAAGAGACAAAAACATGTTCATACATCTATGAAGAAAACAAAGCCAGATACTTCCAAGGTACTTGCTGTGCAATAAATGTGTTTATGTTAGCACATCCCACTCTGTTTGTATGTGATGCTGTGCACCTTTAGTATGATTTGCACAGACCTTTTCACAGGTACATACATCAGTAAATTACCATTAAACATCTTCTTTGTATTAATATTCTTTCACAGCTGTTCAATTTGTACTATAAAAGCTCAACAATAAAAAAATCTGCAATTTCATATGCCACTGTAATATATAATCCTGATCTTGAAGGTATAGTGTGTTCAGTAATTCCCTGTGACGAGGATTATCTCAAGCATTAGTGCCTCATATATACTAAAATTAACTTCACTGATTTCCGATATTAGTGATTTGAATAACATGTCATAATTCAAAATGACCATAGGTGATTTCTGACAGGCCTATTTTTCTGCAAATCATGATAAGTGAAATGGATCACACTCCAGGAGATCTTGTGTTACGATGACACCTCAGTGACAGTGCTAGTTCTACCCAACCTGAACAAGCTTTCTGCTCCATTTCATTTCATATCGTCAATTTCAACACTTTACTACATTTCACAGATGTGATATTCATCTCCTCTCATGGCACCATTACTGCCAAATAATTATGTATCAGGGTTTAAAATAACAGCAGGCACATCTGTGCCAAGACCTACGGCAGACAGTTCACAATATGTAATAAAACATGTAACAACCTCAATGGATATGTTTCCAGTTTAGGTCCTCTAACATTAAAACAGTTCAGTGAAACTGATTATCCTCTCTGATTCTAGGGAACCTGGCTGTCACAGAACCTGGGCTTTGATTGAGAACATCTTCTTGTATCCACTGATGCCAGCTCCACTGAACTACGGATATATCATGCCCAACACGTGCTGCTACTTCCTTTGGAGACAACCCAGCTTCACGCAGGCCAATAATCCGACCTTGTTCAAAGTCCGTCAGTTGTGGATTCGCCTTCCTGCTTGGCACCGACTGGAAACGAAATGCAGATCCCAGGCTGAATCCGTTTCAGTGTTATAATTTCTACCACATGACATGGGTGTGCTTTCTTTCTTTCCAATTCTAGTATAACTTCAATCATCTTTTTTTCCAAGGATAAACTTTCATTCATCCTCTATTAGCTGACTTCCATGCAATGCAATTACAATGGCAAGTAGTGAAATCAGATGAAGCACATATTTTCCAAATATTCCTGTTTTACCCTTCTCTAAGAAAACAATATTCAGACCAAATTTTAATGCAACAACCATTCATTTCAACTGCTTCATGCCTACTTTTATGAAAACTATGAACACTTAAGAGAACACAACGTGGTAAACATGGCAGAGAAGACTACCATGAGACCAGGTCAAAATTCTAACTTTTTCATTTATAATTCCTTTAATGAAACCAGAAACTACAATATGCTATATATCTGATACAGTTTCAAGTTTGCAGAGTGTTTTTTGCGTAATGCATTGTTCTGTTCCGGATTTATGAGATGCTGAGAATAATGTAGCAAGATTTTATTGCAGTTACACTGTAAGTAGTCCTCACAGTGCAACTGCAATGAAATTTCATTACAGTATTCTCCACATCACATTTCCTGATTGATATGAAACCTCTCCACCTGACCTTACCACTCTGATGCCTTCCTCCTCCTCCTCCCCCCAAGTCTTTCATATGTTTGCAACTTCTTTTTCTATCACCATCCTTATTCACATACTTCTACATTTGCCTCTCCTTCCACTGCCCGAGGTTTCCAACCCCATAATGTTCACTGTATACCACTCAATGACAAACCAAATTCCCAGCCTTTCCTTTCTTATATTTTCATTAGCATTTTGGCTGCTGCGTTCCTCCATTCCCTCCCACCCAAGAGGTTTGCTTACCCTAAGTTCATTAACATTAATATAAATTTCATAACAAAGAAACTGCCATATATCTAGAGAGGGAAGTGAATGAGTAATAAAGTATATTTTGTACACCTGATATTTCCGTTATGTTTGCTGCAGGCATGTTTCGTCGCTATATGGCTTCTCCTTTCACCTTCTTGAGTGCTCCAGCAACTTCACTTTTTCAAAACATATCAAATGATCCAGCTGATTTAACCTACTTCTTACAAATTTTGGCAGCCTGTCTGGTATAGTCACTGATGTATCATGTTGACAATCTAACACATATCAGTATCTTAATGTTTCCTGGCTAAAAGGGCAACAGTTTTAAAATGTTTCCTTATAACCCTGTTTGATTTGTCATGAATCTGATTACTTGCATAGGGTTTGCAATATAAGCTTATTGCTTTTCTTCTACGTTTAGAATTCAATCAATAGCATTACATGCTGTAGTATGATAACAGAAAAATGGAGTGGTTTCAAAAATGTTCAACATGTAATGATGCTCGTCAACATTTATGATTAGAGAGAATACAAGACTCCTGATTGCTGCTGTTTTGACCACAATCATGCTAACTTAAGTATGGGTTCTAGACAACTGAAAATCTAATACACTAAATAGGGGTTATTTACAAAACTGAAATACACGAAACCTTTTCACTTAGTACAACAGTGAATTGGGTTTCCACTGTTTTCCTGCTACACACAGATTTCAGCTGTTGCTGCTAACAGTAATAATAATTTTCATTATTAGTTTAAAACAGACTCTACATTGTTATTATCATCATTACTGAGCAACTATGATCATCTCAAAGAGAAAATGATTGAACTGCAAAGACCCCCTTTGAGCCCCAGGAGGTAACTATCATGTAAGGATGTAGTGAGTAGAGAAAAACCTACACATCCAAATCTTTAAGTGTCACCGACTCTTAGGGTTTAGATTTACTATAGCATGTCAGAAGCATTTTGGTCTTCCGGGTTGTGGTAGGTACTGGTTGTCATCAGCTTTCCAAAGGAACCTGTGATTCTGGTCTCCTGGTTTATGGCACTGTGTAGATTCGTAGGTGGTTACCATTTTGGAAGAATCTGCTGTCACAACCTTTATCTATACTGAAGATGAAGGTGGCACATTCCTCAAAGATGGTGGTAACCACCTATAAAAGTACATGCTGTCATAACCTGTACATCACAATCTTTAGTGTAAATGAGCTGCTCCTAGAAAAAATCTTCACCTCCTGACAGGGGTAAAAGGAGTGTTCCCTCCAACTTTTTATAATGAGGTTTTCTGTTGTCACTCTTTGGCTGAGGTTTCTGCTAGCAGCATGGACAACTCTCTCAAATAAATTACAACTGCATTACCTATGCTGCACCAGAACTGAAAGACTAATACAATACATTTCCTACTGTTTTGATGAATGATGATTATCCTGAGCATCATCAGAAATCAGCACCTTCATTTTCTTATACAATTTAGTTTATTTTTAGTGCTCCCAATCAGTTTCTTTTAGCACATATTTTTTTCTTATGGAACAAAGGTATGCTTCTGATATAATAATGCTGGCGAAACCAAATGTCTCATTTTTATGAAATTTTCAGACAATGTTATGCCATGGAAGACAATTCCAATTTTATACTGTTAATTTCCTGCACTTGGTAACAAAATAACAGATCAATACACATGTGGGGAGGGATCAACACTACTGTCATTTAATACATGATGATATATGTAGATCTGAGAAAAATATACGACTTTTAATTCATGCAATCTTTTGTAGAAAAAGAACATACATGCTGGCAGTACAAAATGTTCACTTATCGTTCAGTTTAACAGTGAAGGTTAAGGGATTATTTGAGCTAAGAATATTAAATTATGGATAAGATACTGTTTATGAGTCAATAATTACAAACATGGTGAAGGTTATATACAGTCAACGATATTCAGAAACTACCCTTTATCAACCAGTTCTTCCAAAAAAAAAAAAAAAAGAAAAGAAAAGAAAGAAAGAAAGAAAGAAAGAAAGAAAATATGCACTAATATTTCTAATATCAAAAACAATGATGATAATAATCTGCAACATATTTCCATTTGCAAGCAAGAAAAATATTTCTGGCTTGAGTAGGAATCAATCCTATGAACATTTACGCATAAACCCAGCATGCTAACCAGTAACCTAACTTGCATTTTATGCTAAACAAAAATAACCCTTATATCTAACACTAGCAACACAGAATTTGTATGATCAGAAGTGTGTAAAACAGGAAAGTGGGTTTATTGAATTTTGGCCACAATTTGTTTTATTTCATATACATACCTTCAGCGCATGTTTTAATTTATTCTATGTATAAGGTGGTTCAAATATGACCGGGACTGATTTTTTTAAACCATAATTGCGCAACACTTACCTGCAAATGTCAGTCTTCAATGTACTCCCCTCTGGAGTCAACACATTTTTTCCAACGTTCTGTAAGCATCCTGATGCCCTTTTCAAAAAAGGCTTGTGGTTGGCGGCATATCCACTCCCGAACAGTCTGGATGACGGTGTTGTCCACAAACCGCATGCCTTGCAAGTCTGATTTGAGCCTTCCCAACAGGTAAAAATCACTTGGGGCCAAATCGGGACTGTAGGGCAGATGTGCCAGAAGGTTCCATTTCAATTCCCGGAGGGTTTCCATTGTTTTGGCCATATGGGAGAGTGCATTGTCTTGAAGGAAGGCTACCCGCTTTCCACCTGTCTTCAGCCTGGATCAGATCTTTTCCTTCACGTCTGTTGCCAGGAGGTCTGAGTAATAAGATGCATTGACTGTTCTGGTATCTGTCAGAAAGTCTACATGGATAACCCCCTGCCAGTCCCAGAACGTTGCCATCACTTTTCCTGCCGAACGGCTCCTCCGCGTTCTCTTGGGTTTGGGAGAACTGGTATGCTGCCACTCGTTTGATGACTTCTGGGACTCGGGAATGAAGTAGTGCACCCACGTTTCATCGGTGGTCACTATAGACTTCAAAAATGCATCACCATCTTCAAACTGCTGTAGGAGACGACTGGCAGCTTGCATGTGCACCATTTTGTTCACATCTGTCAAAGTGTGTGGTACGCACCGTGCATTCACCTTGCGATAGTGCAGGTGGTAATTCACGATGTCTTCTACACTACCAACACTGATGGACAGCTTGCTCCAAGTTCCTTGATAGTGATGTGCCTATTCTCATGAATAAGTGCGTTTGCACAATCAATGTTTGGCTCGGTGATGGATGTTTACAGCCGACGATCATACGGTTCATTCTCCATGTGCTCTCTGCCCTCTCTGAAGCACTTACACCACTCAAACACATGGGCCCATGAGAGACACTCTTCCCCATACTGTTGTTGGAGTCTGTGGTGAATTTCAGTGGACAGGAAGTTTGCTCCGAGGAATTTGATCACAATGTGTTGTTCCACGCTCTGTGAGACCTTCTGTTCACTCATCACTCTAGCAACTCCCAGAAAGGACTGAACAGATTCTAACCCGAACAGGAGGGAGGGTGGAGGTTGTGGCTTCTCTCTCTCTCTCTCAAGGTCACACAGCTACTGTGCAGTGCGGCTTGTTTACACACAAATCAGTCCCAGTCATATTCGAACCACCTTGTAGTATCCTAGCACTTTAAGGTTATGTCTTATCAATGGACAATATTTCTGTTTGTTTTATATTAACGTATTAACCCGTTTCTTCTCTGCACCAATATTACCCGTAACTGGCCTTGCACCTGCAGTCACTATATAGGAAAGAGATGAACTGAAGTACTACTAATACCACCAGAACTTCCACATACAAAATCACTAGTTCAAGCAATGACGTATTAAGTACCAAAGTACAGTGTAACCACAATATGAAGAATTCATAAAAATGCTTGTTCCAGTGGGTACTCATGACTGAAATACATATTCCTGAATTGTCTCTTTAACTTCTAACTAGGTATATAATAATAACACCACTAATATTTAACAGAATTAATGCAGGTTCAGCAATATTTCTTAGTGGTTACCACATAGCTATGTATATAACAAAGAATAATTCAACATTCTCTATGCCTCTGGCATTATCTGAACCAAATGTTTCATACTTAAAATGACCTCCTGTCCCTTACAAGACCTGCCCATTTGCCATGTGCCTGAAACATGTGAAGAATGTACAGTCATGCCAGTTCTCATGTATGTACATTACATCACAGGACAATTTCAAATGCAGCTGATTTGCCTGTCAGCTTCTACCATGTCTTGCTTTGAGATGGTAAAGTCTGCTTTCAGAATGACGAACATTTTCCATCTTTCAGCTGCTGGCTTCTGCCTTGATCTATGTTTCATCAAATGGTATGTCAGTTGATCTTTCCTGGAAAAACCACTAAGAGTGCAGATTCTAAATCCTTATTTTCTGAGCCGTGCACATGTTTCTGTGTAACCGATCTTCAACATTTGTATGTCAAAGAAATCAATCAATGAAATCTTTGTATTTCATTCTTTAATGAACCACTGAGTCGAAAAAGATGCATTACTTCAAGCTTTGTACTGATTTTCTGCAATTACACTTCTTGCCACAATTAGGGCTGAACACTTCTTGCCTTAACATGCAGCATACTTACAGATATACTTCAAACTTCCATTCACTAGGCAAACAACACAATACACAAAAATCAAGCTATATCACTGAAGAGAAATTCAGATTAAGTCATGTTATAGAAATTTCTCATTAGCCAAAATGTGAAGAGGACTTAAAACTGATGCTGTCAATGAATGCTAAATGCAGTTACGAAAAATATTTTTCTTTACTGGGGTTATGTAACATTGTGAGGCACTGTTTTTTAAACACATATCAGGATGACTCTGTGCATGTATATCTGGCATTCCTGCCTCATGATCAAGCACATCTCCCGCAAAATGTAAAGTACCCAGATTCTCAAATGTAGACTTGCTTCTGCTAGACAAAGGAGACTACAGAGAGTAGTAAAAGTAGTTAAAAACTGCCACCAAGAAAATAGTTAACAAGTAAAACTGCAAGTATGGTAGAAGCAAAAAATAACAGGAAAAAAGTCATGGGCAATAAGGAATTACTCACTATGATAAAACTGCCAGAATTCCATATATATATATACATAATGTTACAGTATGGCACTGATGATTTTTCTCAGTTCTATTGTGGTTACACTATAACTTCATATACTAACATACAATTATAGTTTACAAAGTGCTTGAGAAAACTACTTAACATGCATCAGAAGTACAGCACAATATTTTCATTATAGTATGACTGTTTTATTATTACCAGGTTTACAATATTTTTGCTGCATTCAACGCTAATAAGTATATACACTTATCATGCAAAAAATCTACAGACCTCAGGCTGTTCATCAGCAGCATCTGGACTGGGATGTTCACCTGTAGGGGTGGAAATGTTGCCTCTAACTGACAACCTCTTTGAACCACGAAGTGGAACTTGTTTTCCTTCTCCATCTACTGGAGGTTTAGGTGTTGTCACTGTCTTCGGACTACCTAATATTCAAATGATAAATGTGATGTTATATGGAAATTACCTTCAAAAGACACATTTGATAATCTGAAAAAGTCTACACAAGTGTTTGAATTATGTACTCCTCTTCAATATTTGTTACTCTTAATGGTGCTATTGACTGCAAAGAACAGTCACTGTATCACTTATACCAAAACTTCCAAAATAGAAATTTAAATATGTAACATCAGGAGTGCAAACACACTAGGACTACAAAGTCTGCATTCATGCTTCAGCAAAATTTATATAAAAAATGAAAAATGCTATCTTCTGGGATGTGGCGCCATGTAGATCTCGTGTGAACCAACATTTTGGATGAAAGTATTGCCTACATCTTCAGGGTAGAAAAATCTGTGAGCAAGGAACCAGCATGAGCAGGTATCTGCAGAATGAGCCACCAGTCTAAAACACCCAGCTATATATAAATAAAGGGACGGAGAGTGGGCCACATGGGAAATCAACAGAGAGGGCAGAGGAAGGGTCTGTAGAGATGGGTGAGCAGGTAGCAGGCCAAAGGCGATACAGGTTCGCACGGGGGGGGGTTCCAAGTGATTATAAAAATTGGCAATAAAATAATTTCAAAATATGAACCTGTATAAATTCTTGGGAAGGAAAACTGGACATAAAATTAAATTCATAATTAAACTCAGAGAAAATAAATTCAGGAACAACCTATTACATATGATGTTTTCATGGCAATGAAGATTCATATTATTGTGGTCTGGGCTGTGACAGATTGTAGTCTATTTGGTTTCCAATGATTCAGAGAAACAAAATGCCTCCATCTTCACAGTACAGATGAGAATAGTTTGGAAAATGCCCAATTATAAAGGAGCAGGGGGAAAATAAATGGGCAAAGCAGAATACAAGTGGACAATCAGAGCCATGAATGGGGAATATGTGGGTAGGGTACAGAGCTTTGTATTGCATTCTGAGGGATGAGAAAGCAGATTTAACTCATTCTATATTCCCCCTGTGTGCTCACAGCCACCCCCCCCCCCACACATACATGCATGCACGTGCACACGCACCCACACCCCCCTTATCATCTAAGAATAGGAGTTTTAAAACTGCCAGTACTACAGGGGTGGAAGCCAATTTGAACTCAAGGTAACAGTTTTATCATCTGAGAATAGGTTTTAAATCTCCTGCTTCTGCATGTCTGGCTGCCATACTTAAACTTGTGGGGTTACAAGTAGATTCTAAACGGTTCTGATGATGGTGGATGACACACAGAATTACTGGGTTTTTGGACTTTTTCATTGTCCAGCATTCTAAGTAACAGAGGACATGACTTTTGGAAACTGGATCTGTTTCCCTCTTCAGGTGAGAAAGCAAGTTGGGGCCCATAGAAAGAGCTAATCTCAATCACTGGACCAGATTACAGTATCAGCACTTAAAAAATGAACACCTGGCAAGCTGTACAGCACAATGCACTCACCCCCAAAATTATCTTAAAACTGGGAAAATCCAAAATATCTTTTGAAATTTTTAGGTAAGACAGAAGAATGACACAAGGATGAACAAAAAAAAAAATGGAATGAGAAATGAATATGGATAACAGGAAGTGAAAGTATGAAACGGATACAGAAGAATGGAGGCGAGACCTTGTTTTGAGGAAGGATGAAAAGAACAATGGCAGGATAGACATGAGATGGAAAAGTAATACCACAAAATGGAAGGAGATAGATATAGGTATAAATGAATATAGGACAGAAGGAAAAAACTTATTAACCCCCACCACCACCACAACCAACAAATTTGACAGGAAATGTATGTAAACACCACAAACAACAAATAGAGTTTCTGAAACTGCAGTGTACATTTTTCTGTATAGGAACCCTAATAGCAGATAACAATAACAGAAACAAAAAATTATAAATACTGCTGTCTCAAAATTAATGCTAGCATCTACTCACAACATACCATTTGTTTCCGGAACACCACCAAGTCCTCCTTCAAATGTCTCTTCATCCAAAAACTTCTTAGGCTTGATTTTTCGTCCAGACCTACTAACAAGTTCTTGTTTGGGAGGGGACTGTGTAGGAGAACTTGGAGTATTAGAATTTGCAGACGCCCCCACAACTGAAGCTACAGATGGCTCTGATGACTTTACAGATGATTCACTGGTGTTAGAAGCTGATTTTCGGGAGAACTGCACTGACCCTCGCTTTGCGCGTTTTGATTCGGTTTCATGCTGATAAAAAGTGAGTAGAAAATGCTGTATTAATTCAAGCAAATGTAACATAAAATTGTACCATGGCTTGGCTGGTTAGTCACTTGCTTCTTAATGCGGTGGCCTGGGTTTAAGCCTAGGTTTGTTCATGTGAGGCTTGCAGTGAATGAAGTGGCATTGACACAGACTTTCTCCAAGTACTTCGGTTTTCTGTGCCAATTCTCATTCCACCAGAATGTTCCATTTCTCCCATCTGTCATTCATAGATGCTACAACTAGCCATTTAGGACCCAAGTACCAAGAGATTAAGTCTTGCTCCACCACATGAATTAATAAATAAATAAATATATAATATAAATCTATGAACCAAAAACGGGATAAGTATTTTGGGCTTAAAACACTGGATTATGTTTTCAAGAACAGTGAATTTAGTGTTGGTCTCACATAACCTAAAATACAATGAAGTCTTCATGAGGGGCAGTTTATATGAATACTACTCTGGGGAAATTCTTAAATGGAGGAAATGTAACACTAAGATTAACTTGGGATCACTGAAATTGAACATTACATGAGGGAAAACCTTTCACAGAGGAAAATCAAATAAGGAGTCCACTGTGTTTGTCACTATGTTGACACTTTTAAACATAAAAATGTTTCCTGCAATATTTAAACACAGTTTCACATTGTATCACATTTCGTATGCCTATATGTAATGGATACGTTTGCTACCAACAAATCAAAATTGTCTTGTATGGATGCCATTACTGTTACATTCCATTTTAGAAAAAACTGGCTATAACATAAATTAAATAATATTGTAATGTGTATAGCTAACCAATGGCGCAATAAACATCTCCTTGCGTAAGGGCGATCAACAATAGGGCAGATGTTTGTAGCTCATTGCTAGGCAACAGTCAGTGTGCCAATGGGTTGGCGAGATGGCTATCATGGCTATCATGTGACTGGCTTCCTATGGAGCCCGTGCCATAACCATTGCACTTCTCTTGCCTATGTCTCATCTTACATTGAATGGAAGATATATTTCATTTGTAAATTGTGTGAAATATCTCGGAGTAATCTTTGATAGGAGGGTTACTTGGAGACTGCACATAGAAATGATCGAAGCCAAGGACTTCAGAACATTTATAAGATTGTATTCCCTACTCAAAAGTGAGCAATTAAGTTACCCTGCACAAAGCTCTCATTAGATCTGTAATTATGCTAGTCCCGCCTGGGAATTCATGGCAGATACCCGTCTAATGAAACTGCAGCGCATACAAAACAAGTTTCTCTGCACCAAGGCGCACACCGGTTCACGAATTACATACGGCTTTCAAAATTCCATACGTATATGATTATGCAACAAAATTATGCAGGCAACAAGCGAAGTCATACAAACTCATGATAACGAAAACATCTGCAATATTTGACAAGGCAAAGCCTGACATCGAAAGTATAATAGGCTTAAACTTGGCGGCGATCAAGCATACGCCCGTTCAAGTGACTAGAATGCCGTTGTAGCAGAAGCTACTATAATAGTGTAAAATCTGCTGTACTGAGCCTGGACCGACAGAGGCCCTGTATGTATTGTATAAACATTTTAACACATTTAACATATAAAATGTAAACATCTTTTACATTATGACAAATGAATTACCACTGCAGACCATGACTCTGACAAAGACAGACCCGACCTCTCGTCAGAGAGGGCACCCCACAATAACAAGACCTAAACTGTCAAACACTAACAAACATCTGGACATGAGCCCCAGATTGGGTACAACACCAAGACTGCCTGACAGACTGACTGACCATCAGTCACAACGTGACTTTGACGTAGTAAATTGAGTCATAAGCTGGAGGAGCAAACTGACACCAGTATTGCAGGAGAGTACAGGAGGTCAGCATGTGAAGAATTTGTGTGTGAATCAGCAGACTTTTTTGTGTGGTAGTAAAGTGATATTGGGAGTGTGTGATCCACTGAGACTGTTATAATTTCTGTGTTCAGATCCACTGCCAGGAGATCACTAGTGAAGACTGGGAATCCTAGTGAACGTGCAGGATTGTGTGAATCAGGAAGTGCTGTACTGCCTGTATTTGAGTGTGATTTAAGAGAGGCTGTAACCAAGGTGCCAATAAATCCAATGTCCAAACTAGAACCAATCATTCTCGTCAGGCATACCACCCTACACATGACAATATAAACAATATAGCAAGGTGAGGTAAAATGGTAAAGTTGTCCCTGTGCTTAACTAATTAAACACTACACCATGAAGGTGTATGGGGAGCGGATGTACAGGGCACTAGGTGGAGGTGAGTGGTCAGCTTCAAGCACCGGCTGCTTTACCCCCGGGGAAAGAGACCCCATTGTCCATTGGATAGGAGGCTGGGTGGGCCCCAGAGCCGGTCTGGACGATGTGGAGAAGAAAAAATTCTTGATCCTATAGGGACTAAAACTCTGACCCATCCATCATCCAGCCCATAGCCAGTCGCTATACTGACTGAGCTATCCTGGCTCCTATAAATAATAGTTAATAGTATTAATGGCAAATCAAAGTATTTATTAGGTCTGTGTAAGAGGTATATTTATGTAACTGTGAATATCACCATACTGAAGCCACAGGATGAAGTCCCGTGGATAACAGGGATAATGGTGGTTCTTGAGGCTTCCCACCCTCTGCCTACTGCTGTATTCCCCTACAGCCCATAAGCTGTGTCAGCCAGCCCAAGTGCTTTCCGCTAGAAAGGGTTATCATGTGTGCATAGTCCTGTATGCAGAATGGCTAGACGAATGGAGGGCAATATATGAAAGCAAGCAGGAGAGGGAAGTGTAAAAGTTGATGACAAAAATGGAGTTGGTTGATCCATGGGCACTCTTTCCTTGCTCTCAGTACAGTGGCAGTGGTGTGAACTATATAGTTAAATTCTACTGTTAAATAATGCATCCAGTTAATGCATATAATAATGAACGCTTCGGAATAAAATTAACTTGACAATGTTTCAGATGAAAGCAGAAAAGTTAATATATTAAACAAACCTCAGCAGTGCCTTCACTTTCACGTTTACGTTTTGTAGCAACCTTCTTTTTTTCATCTGTTGATGCAGAACGATTCTGTTTGGTTGCAGGTGTTGTACGCTGCGGTGTTTCATCAATAACAAGGGCAAATTCATGGTCACTATCTGCATCTTCAACCCCTCCTGTTGCCTTAGCTTCAGAAGTTTCCTATTAAAGATAATATGTGCAATTACGTAATTGGTTACATAATGTAGACTGTAATACAGGACTAGAACAGGCCTACCTGCCATGCCAGTTGACAAATTCTACCAGATGCCAGTTAAAAACAGATCAACTTCCTCAAAATTTTGTAACAGTAATACAAAATTTTGAGATTCTGTGATAAGAACTGCTACTTTGTTGCAATCTGTAAAATATTTTACTGACACTGTTATTTACAATGTCCAAATGGCTGCCAAATAATGACCATGATATGAACAAAATGGCAGCATAAATGAATTTTTATTTACCAAAAAGCAAACAGTTTGTAAAATGTGCTACCTACCATCTGACTGTTACTTCCATTCATCTTTAACACAATACTCACTGATGCCGGTACAGGTCCCGCTGCTGGTACAGGTGTTGGTTTCTCAGTAACTGCCCCACTCAGTATCTGTTCCACTTCTGCAAGGGCCTCATTAAAACCTTTCCTTTTCAATGGTTTTCCATATTTCCCTTTATTCTCTGTATATGAAAACAAATCCTCCACTTTGCACATAGCACTGAAAATATTAAAAGGAACAAAGTTGGTAAACTTACGGCCTTATGAAACTATAGTCATACATAGCCCATTGTCTCCAGATTATGAAGTAAGAATTTGATAATGTAGGTTGTTTCAGGAATCAACATTCAATAGACTTCTCAGCCCAGACCTTTCATTTTATTCTTGATAATACATGCTTCACTTTAAGTGGTCACGCAAACTACCAAAGTAACAGATGTGCCAGTGCAAGATTTAAAAACTGGGATTCCAAGCGTAATTAGTTCACAGAGGATAAGGGGGCTCATACTCTTTTAATGAAATAATAAATTCCAAATGTTATGTGAGACTGACTGACTCTGGCATTCTTCTTCAACAGAATCCATGATGATGAAAAATCATACAAACATTTTATGCAAGAAAACAAAATGGCACACATGGATGCATTACATGAAACTGTCAATGAACAAGTCAAAAGTTGAGAACTGTGGTCTCCACAATCACCCAGTTTAAATCCTTGTAATTTTATTTGTGGGGCACACTAGAAAACGTGACTAAATAATCCATGCTCTTTGGAAGAACTTCAAGAAAACGTTCCCATACAGCAGGTTAAATGTGCCTAGAAACATATTCTCACAATGTGAGACATACTTACAAACAAAGAGTCATCACTTTGAGACTCCTCTATAAAAAAAAAAAAGGTAAGGTAAACTACAGTGGAATTATCAGTTACTGTGGTTTGCCTGTGCAAGAAGACTGCATATATCAGCACTGCAAACCACCTAATGATAAACTGTACATTTGGTACCATACTATGTAACAATTCACATCATACAGAGCACACTTTAGGCAAATAAAACTAAGATTATGGACTGAATAACAATTAAGACTTTCAAATTCTAAACTATGAAGAGACCTGAAAATCAAGAAGTTACTAAAGAGGACTAAACTGGGAGGGAGGGGGGGGGGAACAGCAATTCAGTTATTAAGGGATTTGTATACAACATTATACACATCATTAAAAGCACTGAAGGAAAATTAATACAGATGAAACAGTAATTCAAGCAGATCAATGACAAAAATGTACAGAAGTATTAATACAACAAAACACAATAAAACTAAATAAAATGCTTGCTGCCATGCATTTCACAATCTTCAGGCTGTTTACTTCCTATCCCAAAGGATAAAGATTAATATATACAGAATTATGATTGTGTGTGTTGTTATGTATAAATGTGGAACTTGTCTGTGACATTAAGGGAAGAATACAGATTGCAGGTGTTTAAGAACAAGGTGCTAAAGAGAGTATGTGACCTAAAGGTAGGGAGTTCTTGAAGGATGGGGGGGATGCATAATAAGCAAATTTCATATTTTGTACAAAATGGGTACAAAATTTTGGCCAAAAAACCTGAAGGGAAATGTTGCAGCTGAAATAATAATATTAAAACGGATGCCCTAAAGACAGGACATAAAAACATGGACGGAATTCATCTAGCTCAAGACAGAGTCCTGAACATGGTAATCAACTTTTCAGTTCCATAAATTAATTTTTATCAACCAAGTACTATAAGCTTCAGAAGAACTCTGCCCCACACGGTTCAAAGTGTAATGCTCACACCATACAGTTAAATATGACACCATTACCGAGCATTAATTTTAAAGCAGTAATATGTATGGGAAAATCGTTTGCTACCTCTATCTCTGCTGAAGGTCTCATCGGCAATTCCCATTATTTTAATTTTGGATGTGTGTTCAACTCCAAGCAGCTCAGCTCTCTGTAGGAGCACTATTGTGCGCACATCCAGTATTGTCTTTCTGGTAATTACTGTACAATGACTGTACCACATTTCCAGTCAAAATGTAAACATATTTAAATCAAGTAAAGAATGACAAGTGTACATCATACTGGCTCAATTACAAAAAGGTGACTTTTATCGACAATCAGGTTCATAATATTCAGTTACACTATAATAGTGGCTAACCACAAGCCCCTTCCCCTACCACAAAGAGTCTGAGGTGGTCCCTACCTCAAGAATACCTAGCAGCTCAAGTGAAGAAAGTGGAGATGTTGAGTGAACATTAAAAATTCCACATAGATTCTGGGGGTTATGGTGTTTAATGCCCAGAATTACTGGATTGTTGGACTGGGTTTTCGGACTTTATCCATCATCCGGATTCTAAATAACTAAGGGGAAAAAAAAAGATTCATTGGTCTAAAGACGACTGAACTGCGCCAATTATTTATAAAATGGGACATATACAATATAAAATGCAGCAAGTTATTCAATTAGTTCAAGAATTATAAGCCTGAATAAGAGGAAACTTACGTTTCTCCAGTTCCATAGAATGACACATGATACCTCCCTTTACTTGCAGCTGGATCTGCCACTCCAACAACCTGTAAAAAGAAAATATACTGCCTTATGCAACCAAACTATTCATTATATTGTTTCAACATCTGATATGCAAGGCTAATTAGATTACAAACCACAACAGAACACATAATAATAGAGCCTCTGCAAATGGAAACTTTCTCTCTATACAATACTTCTACATAATCATAGTCCGATTATGGCACCTATCCCATCTCTTTATCATGGCCTGAAAACCAATGTAAAGAAGGTCCGTCGGTTGCAGTGTGAACCACCACTTTGAATTATACAATATTCATAATATGCCTGCTACCAAAATGATATTTAAGCACACCAAACAAATGGAATTATTTTGGGCTAAAAGAGGGTTGTAGGAGATAAAAATCAAAATATCACAGACTAGGCCACACGAGTCCCTTGTGGGCAGTATGTGGTCATGCAATGTAGTGGAGGAAAATATTAAGAGTTAACACCCTACGCTGTGCCTCCACACTTTGTGGAGGCACACACACAGTGCCATTCAACATTAACTATATCCTCACATTTCTGGAAATGCAGGAAAATGCCTTGCATGTCCTTGCAAAACATCACCTTCTAACATGATGATACAGCTTCAAACTTCTTGGACATGGGTAAAACCAGGGACTCCTTACTGCATGCATTTGTTTTTTCACAACTTTATAATATCTGTTATCGGGGATGACAACATTTTTTAAAGTGTGACTGCCTCACAGATATTCTGGTGAAGACAGTAACATGGATCATTAATTTCCGGGGGCCTTAGTGTGGCTCTCACCTCACATAGGTAGCTGAGATTTATTTCTTCCTGTTACTGTATTTCATATATACATACACATGCTGGTCACTTGTAAAACATCAGAAAAATAAACTGATTTAAAAGCATTTTTAACTTTTTTGAAAGCAGTTCCCCATTTCCTTTACGCCACAAGTGAGACCAAATAATCCAAACTCCAACTCCCAAATACCATGAGGGAAACTAATTTCCAATCCAACAATTCTTGGTCACCTTTGGTGACCAGCCAAAGGTGCTTCCTGACATCTCTTTGTCATAGTTTGCTTTATGTTAAATTGCTAAACTCAGTGTAGTTATATGGAAGATTATTTGAAATGTCTTCAGCCCTTACATCAGTGAAGCAAAGTAATTTTTCGGTCTATGGCCAACACATACATTTGGACCATCACTCAGAAATAAATGTGCTATGCACAGTCATTTAAAAATAAATTCATATATGTAATAGGGTAAATTGTGATCAGTTGACTCTATTGAATAAATTCCCTTCAGCAAAGGCTAAAATGTCTGAAATTACTGGCTCAAAAACATCATTACAATGGTAGAGCCAACCAAAAGTGAGCCCGTAAGATACTGAGCAAAATATATGAACTGGACCAAATCACTAACAAATAGGGTCAGTGAGTCATACAATTACTAACACACCACTACTACTATAACCCCAAAGAATATGGACTCACATGAAGGGAGATGTGGACATAAGTGTTTATATTGGAAGATGNTTAAAAAAAAAAAAAAAAAAAAAAAATAACATCAGCAGATTTTGTGAAAGAATTGGGCAGCACAGTATTACTGTCCTGGACACAGGTAAGTTAACACTTCAGCACTGAGTAATTTATGTGAATATGAGATATGTTAGTTCATTAGAAGTGGCAATGAACATCCAGAAGTTTCCTGAAGTTTGAGTTCTCTAGAGAAAAGTATTCTGAATCTTGTTAAAACAGCAAAATCAAGTGGTATATTAACTATAAACAGGTAAACTAAATGTCAGTGTTGAGTTTTAAACTGTATGAGGTTAGGGCAACTTCCAACAGCATAATGCTGATACCAAGTTATGAGAAAAACAGTAACTAACATAAAGGAAACAAACACAGGACAGTGATCCCATAAGCCTACTACTTCCCCTCAAAAGGGAGAGGCAGGAAAATCTCTTCTGGAATTTTGCCAGAATGATAATACAGGAATTTAATTTGTCCTTGAGGAGAGACTTCAGAAGTTTCCCTGACCCTCTTAATATAAACTCTGGGAAGGACATACAGAGGTGATTAAATTCATTCCAAATCATCACCACAAATGTGATTACTCTTATTATTACCACTTCTTCAGTTCGATATAGTATAAACAGAGGTAAGCAAAAACAAAAAAAGTTCAATGTTATCTCTGGGCTTAATTAAATAAGCATCAAGCTGTGAAGATATTAGGGGAAGTGGAGGTATAGCTTCACCATTCTTAACCTAAAGACTAGATTTAGGTGAGTGGTCAGCTCCATGCCTCTGCTGCTCTTCCCTTGGGGGAAACAGCACTTGGTATCCACTGTATAGAAGCATGGATGGGCCCCAGAGCCAGTCTCAACATACTGGGAACAGAAAAACCTCTTGCCCCTACTGGGAATCAAATCCCAACTCCTCAGTCATCGAGCCCAGTAGCAATGCCAACTGAGCTATTGTGGTTCTCTAGGTGAGAGTACATCAAAGACCTCAAATAAATGAACTTACCTTTGCAGGCCATGGGGGGTATCCACGCACTTTGGCAAAGACTTTATCCCCCAAACTAAACTTCTTTGACATTTTTCTCCAATGAGGTTGAATAACTCTGAAAAAGTTGCATATTTCTGATTAGAAAGAAGAAAACAACAATTCAATTCCTGTGAGAGCTTTATAACAGGAGCACTATAAATATATAAAAAACTAAACATGTGCTACTTTAACACAAGACAGTGATAAGAGGAACAAGAAGCTCAGGTAAAGTGGTACAACAATATACATACAAATATATATATAAAAACAAAACAAACTCCATGGCCTGTAATCCGCAAGCGAACTATACCTACCGAGCAACTGCCGCTTGTCGGCGAAGTTAGTGCCAACTTTAGGGGATAGAGGGTGCTGCGTGTTCAGTGCAACAGATCTCCATGGTTGTTAAATATACGAGGTACAGTCATTAAGTTCGTGGCCTGTGGTTTTATCATATCATATTACAAGATATTCACATATACTTACACAGAGCCACATTGGCCTTCAAAATAGTTGTTGCCATTGGCCACTATGCAAGTATGCCAACATTGATATAGCTTCCAAAAACATTGCTGAAACATACTGGCAGGAAATTCCCGTATGGCATCTCTTGTGGCACTGATGACCTCCTCAGACGACTGAAATCTACGACCATGTAGCTTTGCTTTCAAGCAGCGAAAGAGAAAGAAATCGCATGGTACGAGATCAGATGAGTATGGAGGGTGTGGCAAAACAATGACCTGTTGCCTTGCCAGTTCCTCTTAGACAAGAACAGAGCAATGTGCAGGGGCCTTGTCATGTAGCAACAGCCAATTCTTCATATGCCAAACATTTTACTTGGGGATCTGCCTAGTTTTTGACAGAGCTTGATGGCTGTCCGTTGTTCAAACTGCCACATTTTCAGTTTCCACCACTTGCATTTAACTGCAGTTCACAATAGAGGCAGCAGTTCTGCTTACACTGTCTGCACACAACTGCCTCTTGCTGTGACGAGATGAACTGACAGGGCACCATATTGTGACTCAACCTATCTGCTGTAGTGCACTGCAACAACGCTTTGCGGCCAGTCCACGAACTTATTGACTATGGTAGTATATAAAAAAGGTAAAGTCCCTGTGCTTAACTAATTAAGCACTATGCCATGAAGTCATATGGGGGAGTGGATGTATAGATCCACATTTTCTTGACCTTGGCACTAGCTGGAGTTAAGTGGTCAGCTTCATGTCCCTGCCGCTTTAACCACGAAAACAGAGCCCCCCAGTACCCATTGCACAAGAGGTTGGGTGGACCCCGGAACCAGTCTGAACGACGTGGAGAAGAGAAATTCTTGACCCTACTGGGACTCAAACTCCGACCTCTTTGTTGTCCAGCCCACAGCCAGTTGCTATACTGACTATCTATGGACTGGATGGCAGATTCAAATCAGTAGAAAGATGGCTCTCTCTAGGAGTACACTACATCCTGTTAATATGTGCGAAGGTAGCCCAGCATGTATCAACAACATTGCTCCTGAATGTTCGTTTTTAGAGATTCCGAATTCATAACACTCTCATAAGAAGTCCTAACAAAGTTAATCACCATCCTTGCCCAGACACTATGGTTGTACCAGCGTTTAAAATCTTACAGTCAGAACATGAGCTGGTATAGCTCAGTCATTACAGCAATGGGCTGGGGTTTGAATTCCAGATGGGGCAACATTTTGCTCTTCTCCACAGAGTCCAGACCAGCTCTGGGACCCACCCAGCCTCCTATCCAATGGGTACCAGGGGTTCACCAGCATTAAGCATTAGGCTCAAGAATGGTCTTGAAGGCATAGTGCTTAATTAAGCACGGGAACTTTACCTTACAGGAAGTTATATTATTCTTAACTATCCTGTATACATTAACTTGCATTAACAGACATCTGAACCAAATACATTACGAACAAGTTGCGCCTTCACCACTGAGCTAATATTGATTGATTGACTGATTTATTTCGTCACTGTAGATCATTGTACATGATATATGACAAGTCAAGTTAATTCTGAATATTAACAATTTGATATATAAGTAGATTAAAATTACAATAGTTACAATTTTACTGCTGATTACAATTTAGAATTGGTTAGATATTCTTATTTGTGGAGAATTTGATGGAATGAACATATGTTCAGTAGTCCTACATGAGGCAGAGTTCTCCCTATATCAGTTGGATACAAAGCATTTACTTGTGAACCACCATAAACTGGTCAAAATACGCTATAAAAGTCTGTGACCCAAACCAGCATTTGCTAATAACCAGAGAACCGTTGTCAGCTGAACTGATTTGCTGATGTTTATAAACTATTGTAACTGTGTATCTGTTATTCGGTACAACAACATAATAGCCTTAACCTCACATCACTAAGCTTACGCTTCATGCTTCTCGCTCGATGCGCCACCGTAAGCTCCAATATCTGCTAATCAGCACTCACAAGTTAATACGAAGCCCTCGCTTTCCTTACTCAGAAACATAGTTCTTCATGCCCAAAACCCATTACAAATAAAATTCAATGGCTCAAGGCTGTATAATCAATATATATCTTACCTCGGCAAATATATCAACAACGCATTCAACCTAACAACAAACTTTTACTAGAAATGGCGGGCACAGTTCCACACGACAACGTTCTGAAACTTCAGAAATATAGTAAAACATGAACAGTCAGCATCACCAACACGACAAATTAAATATCTGCTTGAAGAGTACAATCTTCTAGAACACTGCCCAGTGAAAAACTCAAATTCATATGGAAAATTTCGCCTGAATTAATATGTATGTCTGTGTGAAATTAAGACACATTCTTAAGCCATGAACATTTTTTTCAACTGGCAATTGACAGTTTAATTACCGTTATACTATATGCCACNTGCTCTGGAACCTCAAATCCTATATATATTGTTCCTGTGAAATGTGGTATATACTAAGCAAAGCGAGTAAACAGCGGTGACGTAACACGGGACGCCGCAGTTGCTAAGTAGCCGTAAACAACTACCA
The DNA here is from genome assembly GCF_002891405.2 of Cryptotermes secundus. Taxonomy (NCBI): domain Eukaryota; kingdom Metazoa; phylum Arthropoda; class Insecta; order Blattodea; family Kalotermitidae; genus Cryptotermes; species Cryptotermes secundus. Next base: position 82,062 of record NW_019735499.1, on the reverse strand, counting down.
ACAGCGTTGCTAGTATATCGCCAAACAGGCAACCAGGCAACAATGAAGCGAGGCGTTTTCCCGTTGTCCGGCTGAGGGTTTATAAGAGACCTACACTGCCTACGAAATCAGTTCTAAAGACAGCAGCCTACGAGTTGAGTTGGAATCTAGCCAGCGGAGAGTTACGAGTTGGTGTGCGATACAGCGACACTTATATAGTGGTCAGAAACTCAACACGTTACATTTGGTTCGTCTGTGCATACTGTGCAACTGTAATAAATATTATAGAACAGTTCAAGAAGTGGTTGTCTCGTCACATAATGTCATCCCACAGGCTTTTTGGAAGTTTTGGAGAAGATGTCCCATCTTCAGAGCAGGAGGAGCTGTTTATTCGCAAACTGCGACAGTGCTGTGTGGCATTTGACTTCATG
>NW_019735499.1:78431-81028 GCF_002891405.2 Cryptotermes secundus | reverse complement strand
ATAATGAGCCTGACTGAGGAAAACATCTATGTGATCATGCCAATAATGTTCCCAGCTCTGTACCGCATCAGCAAAGAGCACTGGAACCAAAAAATTGTGGCTCTTGTGTACAATGTGCTCAAAACCTTCATGGGGATGAACAGTAAGCTTTTTGATGAGCTCACAGCTTCTTACAAGGCTGAGAGACAAAATGTGTGACTAGCAGTGTACTGTGAGGGCAGAGAGAAGAAAGTTCTTGTGTGCAGAGTGGGCAGTGAGCGCCGACAGAAGATAGTGGTTGAACTGGACAGAGAGACGGACAGTTCTACATTCAGATAGTAATAAGGTGCCGTCGGAAGGATATCCCCTCGAGGTCTTATTCATGACTTTTTTGGTGCCGAAACCCAGGAAGTGGGATACATATGATACAACTCGACATGGCGGACTCCGAACTCGGAAGACTAACGAGGAAGCGCCCCACAGTAAGGGCAAAAGTGACAAAGTTCAGTACCTCTATAAGGAAATCCACTGCCAGCACCCCACTTGAGGATTGAGTACTACCGAGACCGTTTACAGGAGACCCTAGATCAACTATTTTCATTGGACAGTGATATCCGGGATATTCTAGAGGACAAGGAGTACACAACTGATGTGGAGGTGGCTGAAGAGTACATCGACTTAGCCAAGTGAGCACTGCTGAAGGCCAAGCGGGACTCGACAGGAGAGAAGCCTAACTTTGAGCATTATGTTTATTTACAATTCCCCAAATGTTATCATATTTTACATAGCAGTTTTTCACTTAGCATTCTATGCTATTTATGTTTCCACTACAGACCATTTTTGCTTGCATTATGTATGCCTTTCACATGATGACCACGAGATGGTTGAAACATGTAGTGAATAAGAAATAATTAAATGTTCTCTTTGTAATTACGAATTTGTGTTCAGACCGTTTATTTATAACTTGTTTCCTTGGATGCTTAATCTTAATAACTGTATGCAGATACTGTACTGTTTCTGTAGTCTGGATACTAATCTAGCAGTTAATCTAGCAGCATAATCATGGTAGACAGCTAAGTCTGATTAGAGTCTTCACTGTAATGTGGCTCTCCCTGACCCAGGTGACAAAATTATTTTAACCAGTTTGTTGCAGTGTCATAATGCAGGAATGCCTGTCAACACGCACTGCTTTCCAGATGATGATAATGGTGAGCACTGGATGCTGTAGCATATTCTATATTTATAGTCAGTGCTTGAGGTGGAATGAAAATTGAACCGGGATGGTTTTCCCCTTCTAATTCATAGGCATTTACTGCCAAAGAAGTAACGGTATGCTTTTAAGCCATTTAGAAAAGAACCGGGATACCATCCCGCCCCACCTCAAGCCCTGCTATATGCGGTATACAAGGAAACGGTCAAACAAGAAATTCAAAATGCAAAATATGCAGCTGTCGAGGCAGATGAAACCTCTGACGTGTCATGCATGTCCCAATTAGTTATTCTGCTACGGTATGTCAATAGCAGTGGTCCTGTTGAAAGATTCATTTCCTTTGTTCACGTTTAGGATCGAACTTCAGAAGGTTTAGCATCAGTACTTAAACAAGAATTAGAACAATACAACCTTGAACAAAAACGAATTGCTAAATCCTATGATGGCGCTCCCGCGTTTTGTGCGGGAACAGTGGGGTCCAGGTAAAGATAAGAGATATACATTTCCTCATGCACATTTCATTAACTGTTGCGCTCATCAGCTAAACTTAGTAATGAAGAAAGCGTGTTCCTCTGTAAAATCAGTGAAATTGTTTCTTTATCAGTATTACTACCTACTACTATTATTATAAGAATGTATCACTCTCATATTAGCCCCACCATCTATTTGCGCCACGAGCCGCCACTGAGTACATGATATATTGACCAAATGTGTTCACGTAGTGTGTTTGTATAGATCTCAGTTGGAGTGGCGAAACGCTTCATCAGAAGATGTTACGATGGGCACCATGCTCTGGGAGCCGCAATTCAGCAGGTAGATTCAATGTCGTACGAGTGGTATCACTGCACAAACAGAAGCTGGAGGTGGGCTCAGTTCGCTCAGTTAGATTGTTAGGTATCCAGGTGCAGGGGGGTGTAACTGCCATAGGGGAGAGGGAAACATGCAGACCAGCCATCTAAGAACATTTACATGAACTACGTAGTCTGGTAATGACTGGAATCGATCATTATACACCTATCGCATTCAATCAAATCGCGTAAGTGTGAGCCAATCAGAGGATCTTAAATTTCCGTTGGACGATTTTTGTCTCTTCGGCGGGGGGTTCCCACAGTAAAACGAGTAAAACTGCGTAGCTTGTGGAAGTATATGTGCGCCATTGAGGTATGTCGTGCAATTAATTAGATTAATTAATAAGCAAGGACTTTGATTTGATGTAATGAAACGAGAGTCCACATTTACGCATGAATTTACATCTGTGTGTTACTTATGTGAATGGATTATGCTTACTACGCCCAGTGAAATTAGAAACAAACATGAAGTCAGTGTTACTATGATACGTCAGCCAAAATGTATTTCTGTATTTTAAACATCTTTCGGTGTAGCCTGAAGAAGGACCGTAGAATCTTAA
>NW_019735499.1:66303-76324 GCF_002891405.2 Cryptotermes secundus | reverse complement strand
CTGGCTTTCCCACCAATATCCTATATGCATTCCTCGCTTCCCCCATTCGTGCTACATGACCTGCCAACCTCATCCTCCTCGACTAGTGATATTCAACACAGTTCAAAAATCACTAGTCGAGGAGTAAATACTTTTACAACCAGATCTCTTGTACTATGCCTTGGTCTTCCCAGTAGTCTCTTTCCTTCTGGCTTTCCCACCAATATCCTATATGCATTCCTCGCTTTCCCCATTCGTGCTACATGCCCTGCCAACCGCATCGTCCTCGACTAGTGATATTGAACACTGTTCAAAAATCACTAGTCGAGGACAATGAGGTTGGCAGTGCATGTAGCACGAATGGGGGAGGAGAGGAATGCATATAGGATATTGGTGGGAAAGAGAGACTGCAGTACAAGAGATGTGGTTGTAAAGTATTTAGTGCAAGTAGCGAAAAAAAAAGCATTGAAGGGGGGCAGGGGGGAAGCACTCAAAATAGTTGGTAAAGTAGCTTACCTTCTTATCGATTGTGCTCTCGGCCCAGGAGGTCATTTTACATTTAGTTCAGTGTAAAATGCACATAGATGGCAGAAGAATTGGACCGAGGTGTCATGGCCGCCATGTTGCCAACCAATAACATGGCAGTTTCACGGGGCTGTCCAGGTGCCTGCTACCTGGTAGGATTATAATGTTGTCGGTGTAACTGGTACAGAATGCGTGTTTTGCGATAATATGTTGTCGATGCGAAATAAAAGAATGCTTTTTTTTTTCGAGCAAAAACTGAATACTGGTCATCAGTATTCTTATAGTTTTTTAGCACTCTGTGCTTAATCGACAACGGAAGGTGTAGCACTTCATCAATGTATGATAGAAATGAATATAACAAAGCATCTAAAGAAATCAATTATACCACCCTGTTGCCCTTAATATAGAATTTCGAAATTACCGTATTAGCGTGAATATAAGGGGAGTTTTCTTTTTCAAATATTGCTTAGAAAGGAGGGGTCAGTTTTAAGAATAAATATGAACTCACTTCCTCTTCTTTCCTCACAACCCTCAGAACTACATGGCATACTCAGATTTAAAAATGAAAATCCCGATTTTCTGGTTAGGAAAATTAGGGGTTTCCTAATATTCGGGATTATATAACTCCACAAGGAAATACTGTAACATGTAGAACCGTTGCTGAAAAACGACTGTGAGATTAGAAAGTACACAAAGAGCCGTTACTGAGTAACTCCTTCGCAATGGCCGCGCCATAGCTCAAGCTGTTAGTCGCGCTTTCCACTGCGGTGGCCCGGGTTCGATCCCAGGTCTGGTCAAGTGGGATTTGTGGTGGAGAAAGTGGCGCTGGGGCAGGTTTTCTCCGAGTACTTCGGTTTCCCCTGCCAATCTTCATTCCACCAATTGCTCCACAATCACTCTCACCCATCATCTGGGGCTGGTACAATAGGCCAGAAATGGCCGCAGTATAAGGGACTTCGTCCCACCTCACTAGTAATAAAAAAAACACCTTCNCGTAGTGTCTCTCACTACACCACCACCCCCACTTCTTCTTCTTCTTCTTCTTAATCTGCAGTTAGTCAGTTAGTGAAGAGAAGACTAGGACGTTGGTGTGTGATGGACCCCAGCCTGGGAGTTAGAGAGCCGGTAAGGACATGCAGGTTAGACTGTTAGAATCTGTCACCAGGAAAGGACTAGTGAAGACGTAGAGAACTTTATTTGTGCTAAAGTTACAACGATGTTTAGCGTATGCAAACCAATGAGGCTGTTATAGTTGTTTGTAGTTAAAGGTTGTGTGTATAGGTGGCCAATAAATCCAATCACCAATCCAAACCCCGTCGATAGCATACCCTAACACGTGACAATATTGTGCACAGCAGGGGCTACCCCTCCATAAGTACCCAATGGATCTGGCCCTTACAATGACTAATGCCTCCATATACAAAAAATAGTTTTATGTATTTTCATTTGTTTGTATTTAGTGTCACATAAAAAGTGGACCAACTTTCACGAATTTCTGATCTAACTGCACTTTTTTCCCCAAGATCTGCAGAAATGTTGCTGAAATTGAATTAAGATTATGGAAAGGCCTTACCTTATACAATTTAGCTTTAACTAACGCTTCCACGAAAGTTCTTTCCACGTACTAATGGGGCTTGATAAATCTTGCCGTTTCCTCTCAACTCTGTTATGTTGTACCTGGGCCAGAAGATCAGGGTCCATCCTGTCACCATAGAGTTCAGCATGCATTCGTGTCTCCTCCACCTGCCTGAACATCATTTTTCATCCTCCCACTCCAGAAGCTTGGCTATGTTGCAAGAAAAACATGTAATTATACTTTATACTACATGATTTTTTATTTTTATGAGATTGAATATGATTATGTCACTGTGTATGTGCGCATCTATGTGCTTATGTTGACTGACAAACGTGTAATAGGATACAGTAGAGAGCTCACTAGGAGCCCCATGTTGATCTTGAACATGTTGTAGGGCCTGTCTTTACAACACGTGGTTTTGGGCAGTATTGCCGACGTTTCGGAGGCATATATTCCCTCTTTCTACCAGATCCTGAAGTTTATACTGAATATACCTCTGAAACGTTGGCAACATTGCTCACATCCAAATGGTGCATAGACCCAAGAGCAGAAGAAGAACAACAGTGAATTACATGCTGTACAGTGATAGACATACAATCTGGGAGGGTGGGTCTTCTGGTCCTTGGGAAACCTATTGTTAAATTACAAATGGTAATGAGAGAAGAATGCGCCTTGATCCACATAATCATTCATCTATCTGCCAATCATTTTATCGTGTCTGTTGAGGAAAACTGAAGAGACATTATATAATTAACTGTTTATGGTAACAGAACCATATGAAAATATTGTTGGGAGATTTCAATGCCAAAGTAAGGGAGGAAACATATTTTCAAACCAACAACTGGGAATGAGAGTTAACACAAACGTAGTAATGATAAGTAGTAAACTCTGACACATCTAAAACTCTTATTGTCAAAAGTATAATGTTCTCACATAGTAACATTTACTTGCGCATCTCCTGATGGGAAGACACACAACCAAATTGACCATATTTTGATGGATAGGAGACAGCACTCAAATATACATGATGTCCGATTGTTCAGGGCAGCAGATTTTAATACTGACCACTAGTTGGTAGTGGCAAAAGTTATGGAAAGACCGGCAGTGTTAAGAGGGGTCACCAACCTAGAAGTAACTCAGTGAACGATGAGAATGGTGATCTGCTTGCGGATTCCCACAATCTTTTGAACAGGTGGAGGAACTACGAGGAGCGTTCCATATATAATGCCTCCTAATTTTTTTAATGAGAACTACAACAGATACAGAAAGCATAATAACGCAGTTAAACAGAGCAAGACTTCAGCTACTTACAGTTATTTTTCCACATAATCATCACCATTCATTATGCACTTTTGCCAGCAATGAACAAGAGCCTGTAGGTCGTGCTTGTAAAAGTCTGCGCCAGCAGAGGCTAGCCACTTTCTTACAGCTGCAATGACAGTATCATTGTCTGGAAAATGTTGTTCACACAGTCCATCTTTCATAGGCCCAAAGAGACGGAAGTCTGAAGGTGCTAAATTAGGGCTATAAGGTGGATGTCCAGCCAAACTTTGCAATGTGCGCGGTGGTCACCAAACTGGTATGGGGTCTAGCGTTATCGTGTTGCAAGCGAAAGGTTGTCTGCTTCTCTGGCCTGACTCAGGAATGCGGGCTTTCAGCTTAGTCAGCGTCGTCTTGTAGGGTTCAGAATTAATAGTCTCACCAGGCTCCAGGAAATTCAACAAAATCACACCCTGCCTATCCCAAAAGACCATGCTCATCACTTTCCCTGGCGATGGCTGTGTCTTGAACTTCTTTTTTCTTGAGGAATATGGATGTCGCCACTCCATGGACTGTCTTTTCGATTCCGGCTCATAGTGGTGACACCACGCCTCATCTCCAGTGACAATGCTGTCCAGAAATTTGTCACCTTCAGCCTAAAACTGGTGCAACAGGTCCTGACAGACTTCCATTCAGTGAGTTTTGTGGTCCTTTGTAAGCACCCACAAGATCCACCTGGAACAAACTTTGCGATAATCCAGCTTCCGCAACATCGTTTCCAATGCATTACAGCTGATATGAAGCCGTGCACACAGTTCCCTAGACTTTATCGGCTGATCTGTATGGATGAGCTGATCGAGGTGCTGTTCATTGTGAGGAGTGGCAGCTGAACAGGGACGCCCAGGGCGTGGTTTGTCATGCACTTCACTTTCGCCACTGTTGAAACGCACTACCCACGGCCTCACTGTGCTGACATCCACTGTATCGTCTCCATACACCTTTAGCAAGCGCCAATGGATGTCAATGGGTGCAATTTGTTCGGCAGTGAGTAATTAAATAACACATCTCTGTTTCGTATGCACTTCTATGTCGGACGCCATTTTGGTAGACTGCTCTTCTGTCGCTATCTGTTGCACGACAACCAAACTAACAGTACATTGGTGGGAAGGTTCAATCTTTACTACAACACCACCAACATCCAGCTCAGATGTTACATATTAACACAAAAAAGTAGGAGGCATTATATACGCAACGCCTTTCTTACTTCTCTCAGTTATTGAATGTACATAAGGTAAGTGATGTTAGGCAGATAGAAATACATACAGCTGAGCTGTTAGTACCTGATCCTAGCCCTCTTGAGGCTGAAATTGATACTGCAAAATTAAAAAGGAATAAATCGCCAGGTAGTGATCAGATTCTGGCAGAACTGATTCAAGCAGGAGGTGAAATATTATGTTCTAAGATCCATAAGTTAATTAATTCTATTTGGAATAAGGAAGAAAAGCTTGATCAGTAGGAGTCTATTATTTTACGAGATCACAAGAAGGGTGATAAAACTGACCGTAGTGATTACTGTGGGATATCTATGCTATCAACTTCATTAAAAATGTTATCCAATATTCTTCTCTCAAAGGATAAGTCCATATATAATAGATGAAATTATTGAGGAGCATTAATATGTGTTTTGACATAACAGATTAACTAGACTTTAAAGGATTCTGATGATGGTGTATGCTGTACAGAACTATAAGGTGGACCAGTGATTGAGACTAGCTCTTTCTAACAGGCCCAACTGAGTAGGTCTATCTTGCCCTATCCACCTGAGGATGGAAACAGATCCAGTCTCTGAAACGTTCTGGTTTTTTGTCTTATATATACCAGACGATGGATAGAGTCCAAAATAAACCTTATATTTCTGTATAACAGATCAACTACTGATCAGATCTTTGCATTTGTCAGACACTGGAGAAAATTGGGAGTACAATGAGACAGTACATCAGCTATTCATGGAATTGAAAAAAGCTTATGATTCAGTTAGGAGGGAAGTATTGTACAATATTCTCATAGAATTTGGGGTACCCATGAAAATATTCAGGCTGATTAAAATATTTTTAAACAAAACGTACTGTTAAGTCTGTATAGTTAAACATTTGTCTGATAATTTTCCTATCCAGATTGAGCTAAAACAAGGAGATGCTTTATTGCCACTGCTTTTCAACTTTTCTTTAGGATATGCCATTATGAAAGTCCAGGAAAACCAGGTGGGACTGAAGTTAAATGGGACACATCAGCTGCTGATCTATGCTGATGATGTGAATTTGCTGGGTGGTAATATAGATACGATAAAGAAACTGATGCTAGTAAGGAGGTTGGTCTGGAAGTAGGCACAGAGAAAACTAAGTGTATGTTGCTATCACATCACCAGAATGCAGGGAAAAATCATGACATTAAGATAGCTAACAGATGTTTTGAAAATGTAGCACAGTTCAGATATTTTAGAACGACTATAACAAATCAAACCCTGATTAAGGAGGAAATGAAGAGACTGTATTCTGGTAATGCTTGCTACCATTCAGTCCAGAAACTTTTGTCTTCTAATCTGTTGCCTAAAAACGTAAAATTAGAATATGCAGAACTATTTGCCTGTGGTTCTGTGTGGGTATGAAGATTGGTGTCTGACATTGAAGGAGGAACATAGACTGAAGGTGTCTGAGAATAGGGTGCTGAGGAGAATATTTTAATTGAAGAGAGATGAAGTTATGGGAGATTAGAGAAAACTACATAATGAGGAGCTTCATAACTTGCACTCTTCACTGAGTATAATTAGAGTGATCAAGGCAAGGAGGATGAGATTGGCAGGGCATGTAGCGCAAATGGGGGAGAAGATGAGTGTGTACAGGATATTGGTGGGAAAACCAGAAGGAAAGAAACCACTAGGAAGACCAAGATATAGGTGGGTATATAATATTAAAATGGATCTTGGAGAGACAGGATAGGATGGTATGGATTGGATTGATCTGGGTCAGCATAGGGAACAGTGGAGGGCTCTTGCGAACAGGGTAATGAATCCTCAGGTTCCATGAAATGCTGGGAAATTCATGAGTAGCTGCACAATTGGCGGCTTCTCACAGAGGGCTCAGCCCCATGAGTGATGAGATAAAAGAATTTGAATGTTCGACACAGCTAATATAAAACACTGTCACTGAACAGGATCCAGAGCCACTTTCATCAAAATCTTAAGATAAATCTTAATGTTATCCTCCTAAAACCCTTCTGCCATCCAGTTGGATGTCTTCCAAGAAACTGTCGGCAAAAATGCTGAATGCATTTATTTTCGCTCTTGTCCTTGTCGCATGTTCATCTTAACCTTGTTTACTATGTAGCCTGCATAAATCACGAAGTAAATATACATCCTAATGTAGGCTACTAAATCCTGGGTTCATGTGGTTCTATTTTGAAGAGTAAATTTAATGAATCAGTCGAGATAAAGTACTTTCTTCTGTTAGCAGATTTTTCATAAATAGTTATCCATATGAATTTTGCTGTACGTCTCCTGCACATACACATTAAACGGCCGAACAAGCTACTAACCAGAAGAAAGTCATCTTCTGGGATCTGGCGCCGTGTATTCTTGGTTTTAACCGACGTTTCGAAGGAATATATCGCCTCCATCTTCAGGGCAGTTGAATTGCGTTGCGAATACAGAGAGCAGTAGATGCAATGATTGGGAATTGAAAAGTGCTAATTTATACATGAAGTAGGCGGGGGGGGGGGTTGGGAGAGGGGACTAATGGGAAGAGTGATCAGCGATTAAGGCCATATATGGTCTGGGGGGCGAAAGAGGGGGATACCGGCCAGTGAATCCAGGCAACTTGGAAGTCAATGGCACGGAGTTTGCGGTTAGACAAGCAGAACCGGTTTGCTTGGGACAGGTTACTGACGTCAATGACATGATTAACAGGGGACAGGCTAATGACGTCAATGACATGAAGAAGAGCTGGGGTGACTTGGTGGAGTTCTCTTGAGGGAAGAGATGAGAGGTTTCCATGATTTGTTGAGATAAAACCTTGTTTCCTTGTTCATGTTGTTCGGATGGAGCTCGATCTCAATGGCCTCCATGATGATGCGATCCAGGTAACGGCTCTTACAGGTGAGTATGGCGGTTTTGTGAAACTGGATATGGTGGTCTAGCTCGATGCTGTGTTCAGCTACAGCTGACTTGTCCGGATGTTCCAGGCGTAAATGCCGTTGATGTTCTTTCAATCTGGAATGGATATAACGACCGGCAGATCCACAGGGCCCTCAACCGCCGTCCCAACTAAAATCAACATAATGATCGCAGAGACACTGTCGCCTTCTTGCCCTTTGTTGGGACTATATTCAACAGGATTAGCAGATTGCTGTCCCAACACAACATCAAATCAGTTGGCCTGCCTCCAAAGAAAATATCTAATTTCCTCCGGCCTGTCAAGGACCACCTGGGACTGAGGACACTGGGAATTTACAGAATCCCCTGCGAGTGCGGCAAGGTCTACATTGGGTAAACANATAACGACCGGCAGATCCACAGGGCCCTCAACCGCCGTCCCAACTAAAATCAACATAATGATCGCAGAGACACTGTCGCCTTCTTGCCCTTTGTTGGGACTATATTCAACAGGATTAGCAGATTGCTGTCCCAACACAACATCAAATCAGTTGGCCTGCCTCCAAAGAAAATATCTAATTTCCTCCGGCCTGTCAAGGACCACCTGGGACTGAGGACACTGGGAATTTACAGAATCCCCTGCGAGTGCGGCAAGGTCTACATTGGGTAAACAGGCCGTTCTGTGAACACCAGGTTGAAAGAACATCAACGGCATTTACGCTAGAACATCCGGACAAGTCAGCCATAGCTGAACACAGCATCGAGCTAGACCACCATATCCAGTTTCACAAAACCGCCATAATCACCTGTAAGAGCCGTTACCTGGATCGCATCATCATGGAGGCCATTGAGATCGAGCTCCATCCGAACAACATGAAAAAGGAAACAGGGTTTTATCTCAACAAGTCATGGAAGCCTCTCATCTCTTCCCTCAAGAGAACTCCACCAAGTCACCCCAGCTCTTCTTCATGTCATTGACGTCAGTAGCCTGTCCCCTGTTAATCATGTCATTGACGTCAGTAACCTGTCCCAAGCCAACCGATTCTGCTTGTCTAACCGCCACCTCCGTGCCATTGACCTCCAAGTTGCCTGGATTCACTGCGGGTATCCCCTCTCCACCTTTCGCCACCCAGACCATATATGGACTTAATCGCTGCTCGCTCTTCCCATTGGTCCCTTCTCCCAACCCCCCCCCCTGCCTACTTCATATATAAACTAGCGCTTTTCACTTCCCAATCATTGCAGCTACTGCTCTCTGTATTCGCAACGCAAGTCAACTGCCCTGAAGATGGAGGCGATATGTTCCTTCGAAACGTCGGTTAAAACCAAGAATACACGGCGCCAGATCCCAGAAGACGACTTTCTTCATAGTCATCGCCGTGAAAACCTCAAAACTTACAAGCTACTAAGCATTCAGATTTTAAGTACATTATAATTTTGCAAGAGCACATTTCTCCTACCAAAATTATTGTTTCTTTTTTCAATCTACAAATAACTGACTTACTGAAGAATAATGGCCCTAACTTCCTATAATCTCAGACTAATCTTGAGAATTTTATCAATAGTAGAACTCTTGTGGTGGAATAATCGACAGTAATTCCATTCGTGAATTGTATTAATCCTGTTAGGGCAATGCCGGACCATGTTGGGTGGGTCCCTGTCACCACGGCATGGCGCGTCCTCAGGTTGCGGATGGAGGAGACGCCCACCAGTTTTGGAGGGAAGCTGCGAATATATTGAATAAGCAGTCGCGGACAGCCGACAAGGGGTGGCCCTCCAGCTTGGGGGTTGGGCGTGAGACTAACAACTCCTCACCGTAAAAAATCAGTATGTTACGAAAATGAACACAAAGCCTCGGACCTGGACTGATTCCTTGGATAAACGACCTAAGCTAATGATAATGGATATGAGATTTAGAACTTGGAATGTATGAAGTTTGTATAGGGCAGGTTCGCTCAGGGCAGTGGCAGAAGAAATCTTAAAATATAAGTTAGATTTAGCGGGAGTACAGGAGGTCAGATAGGATGGAGATGGCATCGCACCAGCAGGCGAATATACATTTTTCTATGGAAAGGGGAATGAAAATCGTGAATTAGGTACAGTTTTTTTCATACATAAGAGAATTGTACCAGCAGTTAAGAGGGTAGAGTTCGTTAGTGATAGGTATAATACTAAGAGGTCGCTGGTGTGATATCATTGTTATGAATGTTCATGCCCCAACATATTGATGACATAAAGGATAGATTCTATGAAGAACTAGAACATGTATTTGATAAATTCCCAAAATACCCTATGAAAATTTTTTTAGGAGATTTCAATGCCAAAGTAGGGAGGGAAGACATTTTCAAACCAAGAATTTGGAATGAGAGTTTGCATGAAATTAGTAATGATAATGGAGTTAGAGTTGTAAACTTTGCCACATCAAAAAATCTTACTGTCAAAAGTACAATGTTCCCACATCATAACTTTCATAAATTTACTTGGACGTCTCCTGATGGGAAGATACACAATCAAATAGACCATATTTTGATAGA
>NW_019735499.1:52537-61413 GCF_002891405.2 Cryptotermes secundus | reverse complement strand
CTTTGCCTTAGAATATGCAATTAGGAAGGTCCAGGGAAACCAGGTGGGACTGAAACTAAACGGGACACATCAGCTGTTGGTCTACGCTGATGACGTGAATCTACTGGGTGATAATGTATATACCATAAAGAAAAACACACAAACTTGAATTGACGCAAGTAAAGAGGTTGGTCTAGAAGTAAACAGAGAGAAAACTAAGTATATGTTACTGCCTCATCACCAAAATGCAGGACAAAATCATGACATAAAAAGAGGAAACAGATGTTTTGAAAATGTGGCACAGTTCAGATATTTGGGAATGTTGATAACAGATCGAAACATGATTCAGGAAGAAATTAAGAGGCAATTGAACTCGGGTAATGCTTGCTACCATTCAGTGCAGAACCTTTTTGTCTTCTCATCTGTTGTCCAAAGACATAAAAATTGGAATATACAAAACTATAATTTTGCCTGTGGTTCCATATGGGTGTGAAACTTGGTCTCTGACATTAAGGGAGGAACATAGACTGAGGGTGTTTGAGAACAGGGTGTTGAGGAGAATATTTGGACCAAAGAGAGATGAAATCACAGGAGGCTGGAGAAAACTGCATAATGAGGAGCTTCATAACTTGTACTCTTCTCCAAGTATAATTAGAGTGATCAAGGCGAGGAGGATGAGGTGGGCAGGTCATGTAGCACGAATGGGGGAGGCGAGAAATGCGTATAGGATATTGGTGGGAAAGCCAGAAGGAAGGAGACCACGGCATAGGTGGGTGGACAATATTAGAATGGGTCTTAGAGAGATAGGATGGGATGGTATGGATTGGATAGATCTGGCTCAGGATAGGGACTAGTGGAGGGCTCTTGTGAACACGGTAATGAACCTTCGGGTTCCATAAAATGCAGGAAAATTCTTGAGTAGCTGCAGAATTGGCGGCTCCTCAAGAAGGGCTCAGCTCCATGAGTGAGTAAGTAAGTAAGTAAGTAAGTAAGAAAGGGCAATGCCGGATAGCATTTTATATGCAGTTGACAAAAGTGAATCTCCTCGGAAGTTACTACGTTGTGTGTTCAGTTCATATAGAGTTAAGTAATAGGTTATCTCCATTTTTTAGCAATGTTATCTTTATTGAATTTAAATTAATTTTATTGAAATCAGGAAGCAATGCCTTATGTGTTGCCTCGATAAGTTCAGTTAAAATTGAATACTTATTTGGAGAATCATAACATTATAATCTACAGTGACAATTTCGGCTTCCGTAAAGCTTGGTTCTATGACTAACACCTATTTTATGAATATAATTTCTTTCATCCGTTCAAAATTTTCTTTGAACCCGCGAGAAAATAACCATTCAAAATTTTCAACAAGTGTGACGTAAATCTTAAATGTATCTAAGCCTTTACATAAGTCAATAACATGTCTCACTTTACCATTTCTTTATGTCTTCTTTATTTGTGTTTTATATATTCCATCTTCTTATTCTTTGATAAGAATTTCACAGAGAGAGAGACCAAAATGAGATCACGCAAATTAGGTTTATAAATTGAATGCCCATCTCCAGATAAATGTTGCATTGTATAGACACCAGCCCTTAGTCCTTTAAAGCCCTAAGCGCCCTAAGATACTACATATAACATCTGCTTTAACATACTACTTATCTGCATTCTGCCCACAGAGTGTGTTTCTGTATTTCACACGGTTCTCACAATAAACAGCATTTGTTTCCCTATACAGTAATCCATTTGCGTGCTATCTGCTTCATGCTGGTTTGCTTCTTGACTTGCTGTTCAGTGCTGAAGATGCAGCCGATATGTTTTTTCCGAAACGTCGGGTAATTTTCAAAGACTGTACAATATTAGAAACCAGACTGCAGAACTCTTCAAAGCTGAGATTGAATATTTCTCCTGTCCGCCATTTATAACATGTTCGATCAAGTTCATAAAGGCGTAAAGAGAATTACAATAGAAAGTTGGCATGTCTGCACAACAAAGGTCCATTCACATTCACCTGAAGAACTATCATAATGTTTATTATCGGATCGTGGCTATCTGTTTTATAAATGTAATAATAAAGCTTATATGTAGTTACATCACGTTTCGTGAGTAACCACGTTAATTGTTTGAGATTTCCATTCCGAAACAATTGTTTATGCGTTAATGATAACCAATAATTGCAACCTTCGTATAAAACTCAGGCTGAAGAGTGATAGGAAGCGTATTGTAAGGTGCTACATAGCGACAGAGGTTAGGAATCTTGAACACAAGTAGAGACGTACTTCTGTAAAATGTGCTGAAATCCTTGGACTACCCCGAGATAAAATACTAGTTGGAGAAAAGATAAGTTTTGAGACTTCAAGAAAAGGAGAATGTACAGAAATGTGACGGTGAAGTATTATTAAGATATTAATCATTTATGTGAAGTAAGTTAGGATGGGATGGGATGGATTGCACTGATCTGGCTCAGGATAGGGACCAGTGGAGGGATTTTGTGAACACGGCGGNAATTAAATTCTGGTCCTGAACACGAAAAGACGTTTTATCACATATCGCTACTATTTATTAGTCTTATGCAGCAGGATGAAAAGGACTGGAGACAGAACTAGAATAATGATTGAGGGAAAAGTTACACCGCCTGCTTAAATACCGAGACCAAAGAGATTTGTGGATTAATGCAATAGGGTCATTCCATGTGAAGTCATCCAGAGAGGTCGCTCACCATTTTTAAAAAAATTCTAATTTTTACACTTATTTCTACATATTTTCACACCTTAAAAATATTTAAAAAAAAATTATAATCCGCTCGGTTCTCCCGGTACAGGCGTTTTTATAATGCGAAAAAACGCGTTTTCGGCTCAAATGGATGTTTACGTTATCTTCTGTATCTCGATAACTGTTGAAGCTACAGACTCCAATGAAAAACCAATTTGTTCCTAATGATATGGACAACAAATTATATCGTTACAAGGTTTTACTCAGCTCACTTCCTGTAGGTGTAATTAAGCTTGAAACTTACCTATCGATTTTAGGAAAAATGCTATTTTTGACCTTCAGAAACAAATAGGAGGGGGAAAGTATCAGATCTGTGGTTTCTACCTTCTATTTTCTCCTACATGAAGAATATAATCACATAGTTTTGAACACCGTACCTATTTTCTAAAATTTTCCAGGAGCTTCCAAACTTTGCTCTGGGCCCCAAATCGTCCATTTTTGATGTCTCATATCTCCGGTGGGGAAGCTCCGAAAAATTTTAAACTCATAAAAAATAATGCTCTATTCTAGAGTAACATTGAGTTAAAATTACAACTTTGATATTCAACTAATAGCGATGTTTTTATAGTGCGAAAAAACAGGTTTTCGCCTGAAATGGAGGTTTGCGTTATCTCCCATACCTCGATATCTATTGAAGCTAGAGACTCCAATAAGAAACCAATTTGTTCCTCATTATATGGACTATAAATCATATCCTTATAAGATTTCACTCAACTCACTTCCTCTAGGACTAATTAAGCTCGAAACTTACCTATCGATTTAAGCGGCCTCCGCAGTCTAGAGGTAACGTTCCCACCTCATGACTCGTAGTACGCGGGTTCAAATACCCGGCGGAGGTCGCCGAATTTTTAAGGGCGGATAAAATCAGGGAACAAGTCCTCCGGGAGGGACTTTAAGCCGTGGGTCCCGTGTCGTAGCTTTACGGCACGTAAGAGAACCTCATATCTCCAAAGGAGGTCACTGAGCCAAATTGCGGACGGTTCCCGCCCAACATCAGTCTCTAATACCTCTGGTAGATGGGGGAAGCATTATATAGATACCTCTCAGCCAGTAGAGCCGGTCTCGCTGCCTGGGTGGGACTGATGATAAGTACCAATACCGGTAGGATATAGAGACTGGTAGAAATCATAGAGAGAAGCACAATGGACCAATACAGGTGCATGGGGAAACCCACCCTCTCCAAATAACTAACTACTTATCGATTTTGGGAAAAACGCTATTTTTCACCTTCAAAAACCAATGGGAGGGGGAAAGTATCAGATCTGTGGTCTCTACCCTTTGTTTTCTCCTACATGAAGAATATAATCACGTAGTTTTGAACACCATACCTGTTTTCCCAAATTTTCCAGGAGCTTCCAAACTTTGCTCTGGGCCCAAAATCGCCATTTTTAACATCTTATCTCCAGTGTAGAAGCTCCGACGAATTTGATGTTCATAGAAAATAATTCTCTATACTAGAGTAACTTGGAATTAAAATTCCAACTTTGATATTCAACTATTGTAATAGCGAAGTTTCTATAATGCGAAAAAACGCTTCTTCGGCTGAAATGGAGGCTTGCGTTATCTTCCATATCTCGATAACTATTGAAGTTAGAGACTCCAATAAGAAACCAATTTGTTTCTCATGATATGGACTATAAATCATGGCATTACAAGGTTTCACTCAACTCACTTCCCCTAGGTCTAATTAAGCTCGAAACTTACCTATCGATTTTGGGAGAAACGTCATTTTTCACCTTCAAAAACCAATGGGAGGGGGAAAGTATCAGATTTGTGGTTTCTACCCTTTGTTGTTTCCTACATGGGAAATATAATCACGTAGGTTGAACCTCGTACCTATTTTCCATGAGTTTTCAAACTTTGCTCCGGGCCCCAAATCGGCCATTTTAACATCTCATATCTCCGGTGGAGAAGCTCCGAAAATTTTGAAATTCGTAGAAAATAATGCTCTATTCTAGAGTAATTTAGAGCTAAAATTGCAACTTTGATATTCACAGCGAAGCTGTGGGCACCTTGAATTTTACAGATTTTGCAGAAAATTGTTCGTTTCTCGTTCAAGAGGAGATTCAAAGTTTCCACTGGGTAAATCAACAGGCTAGACGTCATCCTTTTGTGTATTACTACAAGGCGGACACTATAACAAAACGCCCAAGCTTGTGTATAATCAGTGATCATGTAAAGCACGATAGATCCACAGTTTGTGTGTTCCAAAAATTTCTTATCGCCGATGTAAAAGGAAATGTGCCTTCAGTCAGGAAAGTTATTTATTCCAGTGAAGGCGCTGGAAGCCAATATAAAAACAAAAAGAATCTTTCCAATTTATGTTATCACTATGAAGACTTCGCGCTTGAAGCAGAATGGAACTTCTTTGCCACCTCGCACGGGAATAATGCCTGTGACGGTATTGGCAGCACCACGAAGAGGCAAGCAGCGGAAGCCAGTCTTCAAAGAACTCATTTTAATCAAATCATGTGCCCGCTTGAACTGAAAATATTCTGCACAAAAAATATCCCAGGGATAGTTTACTTTTTTGTGCCAAAAGAGGAAGTTGCAAGAAATGAAATCATTCTAAAAAGCATGTTCCAAAAGTGCAAAACTGTGCTCCACACAAGAGAAAAACACCGGGTCGTCCAACTGGAGGAAAACACGGTCAGGTTTTATAAAATATCCAAGTCCGATGATTTCGAAGACATCGTGATAGTGGACACTTACTGAACTACGTGTACTTTCAAACAAATTGGAAAATATTCATCGGAGTACACAAAGAACTAATACCATTGGATGAAGGTAAGTCAATTAGTTGAATATAAAAGTTGTAATTTTAACTTCAAGTTACTCTAGAATAGTGCATTATTTGCTATGAATTTCAAATTTTTCGGAGCTTCTCCACTGGAGATATGAGATGTTAAAAATGGCCGATTTTGGGCCCAGAGCAAAGTTTGGAAGTTTCTGGAAAATTTTGGAAAATAGGTATGGTGTTCAAAACTATGTGATCATATTCTTCATATAGGAGAAAACAAAGGGTAGAAACCACAGATCTGATACTTTCCCCCTCCCATTGGTTTTTGAAGGTCAAAGATAGCGCTTTTCCCAAAAGCTTAATTAGACCTAGAGGAAGCGAGTTGAGTAAACCATTGTAATGATACGATTTGTTGCCCATATCATGAGGAACAAATTGGTTTTCCATTGGAGTCTCTAGCTGCAATAGTTATCGAGATATAGAAGATAACGCAAACCTCCATTTGAGCCGAAAACGCGTTTTTTCGCATTATAAAAACGGCTATACCGGGAGAACCGAGCGGATTATAATTTTTTTAATATTTTAAGGTGTGAAAATATGTAGAAATAAGTGTACAAAATTTGAAATTTTTTTTAAAAATGGTGAGCGACCTCTCTGGATGATTTCACATGGAATGACCCAATAAGAATTGTTTACAGCAGAATTACAAGAGATCTTAAAATATTTTACTTCGAATAAATTTCCGTTTGACTCGGGTACTTACTTCGAAATGAAAAAGAGAAGATATGGAAATAACGTTTGAAGTGTACTCTCATTGAAATATTTCATTCTATATTATGAAACCTGCAAGGACTATTTATTACTATCTGACGAAACACTCTTTCTTCGTCCGGGACATATTTACTTCCTTTACCAATGTCACAATATACAGCATCTAAACCTCTCAAGAAGGAATAACATTCATGTGCTGATTTGACTCTTAATTCAGGTCTGGTCATCATTGAATCATGTTTGTTGTCTTCGTAAAGGGCAAGACAATTTAATAATCACTTCGTTTTGGCGTCTGATGTATGGTGCAGTGTGAGTGGGCGGAATATATAAGCATTGGACCACATTTATTCGAGGAAACCATTAATTCTGAATGGTAAATTGGACAGATAGTCTACTCCGCCCATTTCTGGAGCAGCTAACGTACTGTCACGTGTTATCGGTGACTAAAGACGGGGTTCGGATTGGTAATTGTATTTATTAACCACCTAAAGATCGTAACTACGCGTAATTATTACAATATTGATTTACACATTTACAATCACTCCACGCTTATCTTCTCAATCTACTTCCACTATCCGTTTCCTGGCAACGGATTTATAACACATGAACTGTAACTGTCATACACTCCAGATATTACTGCACTACAGCACACTTAAAGTCTTGAAATCACATGTTAAGTCTTCACAGACCAAATCTCCTACCGAGAACTGATTGACTCGTAGAGCCGATTGTCTTCTAGATAATTCCTCTGCACGGACCCCATGGAAACACAGTCTGCTTTTGTTAATGATGAGTATTTACAGCTTCGTTGCATGGCAATAGACGTCCTATTGTTCCGTGCGTTTATTTGGCGCGGACCACATAGAAAACAGTTTTCCTTGTATTGTCACGTTCTTAAGGAGTAGTGTTTACCGACCGTCGCATAGAAACGGCAGCTCTTCTATCGTTGCCTGTATTCGTTTATGGACATTCCTCAATTGTTATAGAAACGACCCATATGTCACAGAATGAAGAAGGTCTGTATCCATTATCTTCCTGTGTTTGGGAACCAGAGGTCGTTGTTTAATGTAGAACTTTTTGCAGATGCATGAAAATGTGCGATAGTTCTGTAGGAAATGTTAATACAATTTATTTGTCCTCTGTGTAATACTGCACACATATATTTAAGGAGCGACGCGACTGTTCAGACAGTACGAAAGACAGTTACACAACGTGTTGCCACACAGTAGAAGCGATTGATAGCTGTTACCCGCACGTAAGAAACACATATAAGGAAGAACAATTTAAATAAATCTCTTCCCACTACTTATCTCTAAAAAGAAACCCGTCCAAAGATACTGCACATGCCTTCTCATTAGCAACTGACCGTTATTAATTTACCTTGACAGCGAAATCGATTGTTTCTCGGTAGACCATTGTTCGCTGCTGAATACCGAACAAAATGATATAGACTGCTGCTGTGTAGACTATTGCTGGTCGCTGAATGTGGAACAACGATCGATTTAGTTTCCGAGGTAAATTATGAGATGGAAGCAAAACCGTGAAGGTAAATAAATATGTGGTGTTTAATTACAAATTACTTTGGGTTTCAAACGTCGTCAACCTCCCCAGAGAGATCTATCGTCATTCCAAATTCGATCAAAAATAAGTGCAAAGGCGTGTAACTGTATAAAAAACAAATAAATGAATATTTTCGTTGTACATACACACGCACACACACACACACATACACATATATATATATATATATATATATATATATATATTAGGTCTAATTATTTAGTGGTCCATGTCTGTATATAATTTCCACAAGTTGAGTTTTAAAAAACGTTACTCTTGTTGGATATGTCTATAATCTCAGAGATCAGCAGATTCGTCAAGTTTATATTCGTTGCTATACAAACAATATTTCATATTGAAAATGTAGGAATATTTATGATCTATTTTCATACAAAATTTTAGAAGCACTATTCCAATATACCATCATTAAACCGAAAGCTAAACGATAACTTTGCGCAAAGGCCATGTGTGTGTGTGCGCGAGCGTGCGTGCGCCCTCGCCGGCCTTGAAGGGATGCGTATTTGTCGAAAGTCTGTTACCACACATAATTTAAAGCTCTGCATTAGGGGCCGCTTTTGTCATTCCCATCTTCCATATTCGCAGCAACAAGGTTGGTGTGATTGATAGTAGGAAATTAGAAAGTGGGGTGACCTCTAGTAGTTTGATACTCATGCCAAGGACAGACATACGGACGTGATGATACACACTAACAACCTGTGTCCTCTAAAATACAAGGCAGGAAAAGTGCAGTCTGTATCTGAGTGCATCTATTATATGCCCCTCGGTATTCACAATCTGTTCCTTAACTAAATTTCATATGCACAGATATCATCAGGTTGCAGTATTCCTTTTAAATTTCAGTACAAATAATAATATTAATCGGAATATTGAGGTATTGCAAAACGATGAGCTACATATTGTACGTTCCTCTTCGAATATACTTGCTAACACATACACATACACACACACACACACACACACAACGACAGAAGAACAAACCTTAGCCTTTTGTACAGGACGTTCAATAAAGGAGGATTATTGAACAATGACGAACACACAT
>NW_019735499.1:45138-52406 GCF_002891405.2 Cryptotermes secundus | reverse complement strand
AGTTTACTAGTACATAAGGATCTTCTCCTTTCAGCATCCTCCCGGCGTCCTATCTAAACGAACACAACCCAAATCAATCCATCTGATCCCAACCCGACCCGACTCGGACCGACCCAAAATGAAGGGAAAAGATTCTAGCCGACACATCCTGGCTCGACCTTACCTCACTTCACCTAAGCTAAGCTAACCCAACCTAACCCTAGCTATAGCAATCCACCCCAAATTACCCAGAACCAACCCAGCCCAACTCAATCAAACAGTACACGAAATGAACCGACCTAACTCAAAATGAAGGGAAACAATGTGAAACGACACTACAGGAACCGACTTGACGCGACGCGACCCAACCTTACCTAACCTAAACTAACCCAGTCAACCTTAGCCTAATTTATCCTAATCTAACATAATCTAAGCTAGCTAAGCTAAGCTAACGTAAGCTAACCAAACCTGACCTGAACTAACTATCCCTATCGAAACCAACTCAATCAAACCCACCAAAAAATTAAGCCAAACGAACACAACCCAAATCAACCCAAACCGACACGACACAAAACGAAGGGAAACGACCCGAAATGACCGAACCTAACTTAAACAATGCAGACGGCCATCGTGTCCTGGGGTCCGGAGCGGTAAGATCCATATGTGCTGACGAAGTTTGCAGAGTACTTCACGTGATGTGGAGAGTTGCCAATATGAGAGCCGAGTAGACACGCCAGATATTTGGCCAAGCGGTAGGTGAGTGCCTCAGTGGAGCTCACAATGGGCTTCAAGGGGAACCCTTGCTTGTGCATCTTCGGGAGCCAAGGAGGCCCCGAACGCAGCGGCCTAAGTTGTTGGCAGACCTCAGATTTGCTTCCTACCTACTTCATGCTGGTTTCTTGCTTTGCTTATTCATCGACCATGAAGATGGCGGCAACATGTTCATCCGAAACGTCGGTTGGCTTTCAACAGACTACGCGGCATTATATCCCAGCGATAGAACACTTCAGAAGCCTATGCGATCCCCCTGTAACGATCATGTACACAAGACACAAGGAATCCAAGTTTGGAGGACAGAAGGTTTCTATACTGCAGAATATTCTCAAGAAGCGATGAAACGAAATTACCCCAGTCACAGAATTTGTATTAATCTTCTGGGTACCCTGTGTCTCCCTTCTAAATATAAAAGGAGCAGAATTTTTTTTTTCAAATATAGATTACTAAGAGGAATATTCCTTGTATCGATCATTTCTTGTATAATGCATAATTTGGTTGAAACAGGATAATTTGGATGTTTGATATGTCTGTGCTTAGTTTTCGGAATAGAAAAATAAGTTAATAATATTCCAGGGGTTGCCTGTCTCCAAAAGGAATATTTTTGGCATACATCCTTTTTTATGAAGCGCCGTTTGTGATATTAAGGTGGGACGGAAGAACGGACGGATGGGAGGACTTTTGACTAATATACATAAAAAACAAAGGAACTCCGTGGCCTGTAGTCCGCAAGCGAACTATACCAACCAAGCGACCGCCGCTTGTCCGCGAAGTTAGTGTCAACTTTTGCAGAGAGAGGGTGTCGCATGGTCAGCGCAACGGATCCCCACGGCCGTTAATCTCAGTTTTCTAGACCGGAGCCGCTATTTCCTTGAAATAGCTCCTCAATTATCCTTACGAGGCTGGGTGGATCCCGTTCCAGACCCACTACTTCTCAGAAAATCTGGTAGCGCCGGGAATCGAACCCGGGACCTCAGGATCTGTAGGCAGGAACTCTGACAACTAGACCTCAGAGGCGATCTTGACTAATACACACACATACATATATATATATATATATATTGTAACATGTTGCGCAATGGAGAACCCCTCCCTACCCAGCAGCAACGTGGCAACTCAGGCCACAGGCGCGTGGCGGTAACGTAGCGCTCCCTCCCACCCCTCCGCGGTGACGTAACGCGCAACGCTACGTACCCGTAATCAACTTCCTACTGTGACGTGGCACGTAACAGGCACCACTGCGACTATATAAGGGAACTACACAGCAGCTACGGGTCAGTTGTAAAGTAACAGTCGCCGGGTCGGGTTGTACTGTGACAGCCGCCGAGTTGTAATGCGACAGTCGCCGAGTGTGTTATCAAGAGTTCTCCAGTCAGCCGACTACAAGTTGGAGTATAGCAGCCGTCGCGGAAAGAAGAACCGGACGTGTGTGTAATTGTGTAATTGGGAGTGTGTGTGATACAGTGATACATAGCTCCCCTACTGTAAGCGTGTAGACCACTGAAGACAGAGTGAACTGATTTGCGCATAGGGTTATAAATCGTGAAACCCCGCAACTGTGTGATAATTAATTGTAGCCGTTGTTTGTAGATTGTTCAATAAACCAATTAACGATCTCTACGGCGTCTTCAGTAACGAAACACGTTACAATATATATATACACACACACAGTTAACCTTCACTTACTTTCATTAGCACTGCCGTATTATTAAATTTCCCATTTTTTCTGTGTTTTTTGGGGGCTAAGGGCTATTTTTTATTTAAATAATCCTAATTATCTGTTAATCCGGATGACCCCTTATTAATTCGAATTAGCGAGGTCTTACTCTGCGATCCAGTTTCAAGGACAATTTTTGCTGTTCGTGGTGGTTACTTAATTGTAACGTCTACAGGTCCTTGGTCTCACGTCAAATTTATGAACTTCAAAACACAATTCGTATAGGGGCGGTCATGTAACTACAAGTGTATCCTCATGTTAAACTGCCTTTTTTGGAATTTCCTTCTGGTGTGTTTATAGCCGCATCATCTGTTGAAGCTATTGAAGTATAAAATTATAGCAAGAAATATTATTTTTAACTACTGCAATACACAGTTAAGTCATATTGAACAAATACATACAACTGCATCTCTTACAGAGAACACGTTTCGTTACCATGATTTCATAAAAAATATTAAATTTACGCACTCATTGTTCTCAAGGCTACAGTGCTTTACTTGCGAAAGAAAGACTTGTCCTCGCCCCCCTCCACCTCATGTAACAGCGAAATTAACAGTTTCCACCCGGGTCTCTCGATGCAGGATAATTTTGTTTTTAATTTCTTAAACAGGGTGGGGCAGACGGACGGCTAGATTGCTGTTTCATACATATTGTCGCGTATTGGGTGTATGACGCGACAAATAACTTCACGATGTATTTGATGTAGCGAATTTTATTTCACATTCGCACTTACAATCACCCAAATTACATATTCACAATTACTGCTATCTGCAGTATCACAAATACTACACTCCAAATGCCAGAATACAACTGATTGGTTGCTGGCTAACTCGGAACTAACTCGGAGGTAGCTCGAGGACTAACTGTGAATAGCCTTCGCTGCTCCTCATGTAGCCTCGATCGGACAATACAGAAAACGGCCACGTAATAAGCACCCTTGTTGCCTGGCGCTGTGTTGCTAGCAACGCTAACGGTAGTAACCGCTGTTACTACCGTCGTCTCTCGCAATCCTTGTTACCCGCGCTGCCTAGCGACCCGCGGTACCCTTGGTAACGTCATCGCTGTTGACTCGCGTTGCATAGCGACCAGGATGCTAGGACTCGGCTATCTTCGGCTCACTTCGGCTTCGCCCGGCGCATCACGGCTGGCGGGGGGGGGGCGTCATCCATAGCTCAACATGTCACAATATATATACAGGGTTATTAAAAAAGAATGAACCGATCTTATTATGTAATATTTTATTAAAGGAAAGTAATACAAAACTCCAGCCAAGTTACAAGTATTCTACTCACAATCAACTTTTCTTTCCTGTCTTACAAGTGTTCAATGTGGTCACCACCTGAAGCATGGGCAACATCAATGCGATAAGAGAATTCCCCCCAGGCCCGTATCAGCATATCACGATGCACTGAGTTAATCGCTGTTGGTATTCGATGTTTAAGGTCATCGAGGTTAGTGGGTAGCGGTGGAACATAAACGTGATCTTTTACATATCCCCACAAGAAGAAATCACACACGATGAGGTCTGGGGATCTCGCAGGCCAAGCACAAAGAGAAAGGTCCTGGCCCCCTTTCCGATCAATCCATCGCTGGGGCACTTTCTCATTTAAAAAAGCTCGGACCATCAGGTACCAATGGGGTGGTGCTCCATCTTGTTGAAAAATGAAGTCATGCGAAACTGCTTGTAGTGAAGAGCCAGTTTTGGAGGATATCGAGATAGGTTTGTCTTGTAACGGTGTTTCCTTCAAAGATAAAGGGACCATAAACCTTGTCCTGAGACACAGCACAGAAGACGTTCACCTTAGGGGAATCTCTTTCGTGCTCAACTGTTTCATGTGGGTGCTCTGTTCCCCAAATACGCACATTGTGACGATTGACTGTGCCGCTCAAGTGAAAAGTCGCTTCATCACTAAAAATGAAACGTGAAAGGAAGGTTTCGTCTTCCATCATCTGCAGTATCGAATCGCAAAATTCCATCCGCTTCCTTTTGTCGTCATTGGTAAGTGCCTGAACGAGCTGCAGTTCGTATGATTTCAAATGTAAACGTACTGTTAGCACATGCCAGACAGTGGATTGAGGGATCGCAAGCTCACGGCTAGCTCGAATTGTTGACTTCCGAGGGCTCCTTTCAAACGCAGCACGGATTCTCGCCACTTGTTCATCCGAGACTCGTGGTCATCCTGGACTTTTTCCTTTACACAGACACCCACTCTCTTGAAACTGTCGAAACCACCGTCGAATGTTCTTAGGACAGGGCAGATTAATGCCGAATCGCCTTCGAAAAGCACGCTGCACCGTGACAACTGAATTTGTTTTCGCGAACTCGAGAACGTAGAACGCTTTTTGCTGAAGACTCGCCATTCCGAAGGTAAAGGAACAACTGAACGTTGCCGGAAGAACGACGCGACTTCAGCGCCCCTGTGGCAGCCATTCACAACTTAGATAACTCCTCTTTCAAATGGTCACTGACTCATTCCATGACGATGCTTGAGAACTGAAGCAATGCGTCATGAATTTGGTTAATTCTTTTTGAATAACCCTGTACATATATATACTTTTTAATCAGTAAAGCCTTCGTGTGTTTTTTATTAATCGCCATTGGGTTCTGGAGGTCACTGTTGATTGCCGGATATGAAAATTCGAAAATGTACTCACGAAGTTCCTCTATTCAATAATTTCGAAAGCCACGAGACTTGTGAAGAATATGTACTGGTCACAAAATGCGTATTTAATTTTTCTCTAGAACGTTCTTTGGAAAAGTTATTCTGTCCGCCGAATATTTGGCGAGATACATGTAGAAACGCGTGTCACGTTAAGTCGTTTACCATATCCTGTCTAAATGAAAATGAATTTTCTTGACAATTCTTTTTCAAAATTCACAAATATCAAATCTCGTGAAAATCCGTTGTCATCTGACTTATTTCGTGCGTAAGGACGGACATACGGAGCGAATCCAATAGGCGTTCCGCAGGTTTGCGAACTGACCCAATTTTTTCCTCGCAGAATCTGTTCGTGTGTTTCTAATCTATCCATGCACAGACCTTAGTGCCTCTACCTGCAATTGCTCGTCTGTTATCGCGAGCAAACGGAAATCTAAGTACAGAATTCATGCTTAAATAAAAATTAATAACAACAAAAAAGACTAAACTAAATTATGTTGTTTACATTCTACACATGCGCACACAAGTTTCCATAAAATACATTTTACGTGACAAAATTTGCGTATTTTTAGAAGACATGTCATCAAACAGTCTTTCCAGATTCTGCAAATATTGTTGCTACAACTGCCCGTACCTCGATTGTTCATTGAGCCAGTTTATTAATATTCAGAAGGAAGTTAATTAATTATTTCTGTCATTATTTATTTTCTCTCGTTTTCTCCCATCTCCACCTGTAAAAACTTTCGTGGGATCGTTTAATGCCTGAAACATTAGTCTGATGTTTTAATTGATTCACAAAAGATAAAATCAGAATATTTATTACGATTAGGGACCGGATTTTTATGCAATAATAATCCCTTAAATATGTATGCATTTATGCATAAAAAACTTCCGAAATATGCATTAAAATATTTGCATAAAAATTTATACCAAATATTAAAATTGATTTTACATTATTTTAAGATCAACAAATCAATATTTAAGTTCATTTTATGTAATCACTGAATGATTCACTTGCAATAAAAAGCTATACTTAAATACAAATCATGCAACAAAGCAACATATTTAATTACAAGTTTAAAAAACCAATGGTACTCTCATTTAGCTCTCCGAACTTTCAAGTTCTCTTCTGCTGCAGTTCACAGTTACTAAATGTTTTAGGTTTTCCATAGTTAGTCGCCTCCTATTGTCTCGTAAGATGTCCTTATAGCGGGAAAAACTTCTTTCCACCTGACAGGGACTTAGGGGCGCATGTACAGGAGCCGCTATTTGCTCCACTGTTAGTGATTCTTTATTTGGCAGTTCAGTACACTTTTTTTTCCCCCCTTGGCACTACAGCCCCAGTGGGCCTAGGCCTACCTCCATGAACTTCCCCGTTCACTTCGGTTTTTCTAGATCATACACATTCAGTAGGACTCCTTGGGCGTGTGATCAGCTCGCCGCAAGGCCTCTACCTGTACACAAACACAGAAAAACGCACACACACAAACTAAACATCCATGCCCTGAGTGGGATTCGAACCCACGATCCCGGTTTCCAAGCGAGCGAAGACAGTACATGCCTTCGACCGCTCGGCTACCGTGACCGGCGTTCTGTACGTTTACCGCCTAAAATTTCTTCAATTTTACAAATTTTTTCATATCCTGGATTTTGCTTTTTCCTGTACTACTTCACCAACTCTTCCAGGAACCGAATTCAATTTGGAAACGGTGGTTTTGAACACACTTAATGACTGATACAAAGTAGTATTGCTATTGCTTGCCTCCAGTGAGGAAATGGTGGATGGAAGATGAGAGAAGTGAGCAGATATATAGAAAGATTAGTGTCTAGTTCTGCGTTTTTAGTACATATCGGGCAATTTGAATTGATGCTGCACTTTTGGGATCAAATGTATTCATGACATTCCTAAATATTTCTAAATGTTCGGTATAACTTGTTGCACACAGCCATGTGCCCCAGCGCATTAAAATTGGTTCTGGCGGAAGTGGAACATTCGGTGCTACTGCTTTAAAGGCTCCTTTTCTGTATGGCGCTTTAACAAATACCTTCTTCATAGAAGACACCAACTTGTCAACAAGCGGAAAATTTGTACGAATTGTTTCTGCAACACGGTACAACCCTTGGGCAAGGCAAGTCAA
>NW_019735499.1:24061-44467 GCF_002891405.2 Cryptotermes secundus | reverse complement strand
AGGAGGCAAGTTACGAGTAGAGGGATCGGGGAAGTCCCGTCCTGGGTATTGCATCAGAAACATGAATCACGACTAAATGTTGAGTCAAATATGCAACATATTCTAATACGGAAAAGAAAAATTCTATACACACGACCATGATTGAAAATTTGAACATAAACTTAAAAAATATATATGATAAATATTTTAAAAAGGAAATATGCAGAATAAATAGAGGTCTTCGAATATATGATGCTTATTCATAAAGCAGGAAAAGTATGCATTTATATGTACATTCAAACCATGTACAAAATTTAAGAAATTAAGTAATTCATACATATATTCAAACGAGCATACTTTCTGATTGCAAGATAGAAATATGCATTTGCATTAAAATTCGGTCCCTAGTCATGATGCATCTGGTATTTTAATTCTACGAAATACAGTTAGAAATCAGTTAAGCAACAGCTGAGCGCACGCCATTATGTATGTACTTTCATGTGGTGTGAAATACAGTGTTTATGTTATCCATACAGATATAAATTGAGCAACTAGAACAAAGTTTCAGAAAACTCAGAACACTTCAAGATGGCGATTCAACCTATCGAATTAAAATTCTCCACAGAGACACATTACACAAATATTGCAGACTGCGATTTGATGTGGTCACTGTTCTTACATTACTGTAAGCGATAACATTAATTACCTGTATTGTGGATTACATATTTTAAACATATTTCTACATACTAAAGTTATAATGAAGTTGTCACATAAGATAGGCATATTTTCAATATATTTGGAAACCCGGAAAATTGCATAATTAGAAGCTTCATAACTGGTACTCTTCGCCAAATATAATGAGAATGTTCAAGTCAAGGAGGATGAAATGGGAAAGTCACGTAGCACGCATGGGGATTGGGGAGCAGAAGAATGCATATAGGATTTTGGTGAGAAAGCCAGAAAAACAGACCACAAGGAAGACCCAGACGTAGGTGGAAGGATAATATTAAAATAAATCTTAGAGAAATAGGATGTGTTGCTGTGGACTGGACTTATTTCGCTCAAGATATGGACTAATGAAAGGGTCTTGTGAAGACGGCAATAAACTTTCAGGTTCAAAAAGATATTTAGCTAAGTAACTAGCGGCGATTTTAATTATAAAACTTTTAAATATTTTTCATTAAATAAGAATATAATATTTCTGATAATGATGATGCAACTGTTATTGGAGTGGGACCGAAAAAAATGGGTGTGCATAAAAGCTGGTACTGTATCACTTCTTTCAGTGACGGTCTGCGTATGTAAGGTGAGGGCGAGTAGCCCTAACCTTCGAATATGGAGTAGAGACGTTTTTGAAGGCGCATCGCTTCTACAGAGGGGACTAACAAGGGTGTTTGCCGGTATGCGGAGCACAAAAGCAAAGCACTGTTTATTGCTACTGTAATGCTGAGGTCACATTTATAATTTCTGTCCAGCTGCTATAAATGAAAGTTCTACGTAACATTAATTACAGTGCAAATAGGAATATAAGGCAATGGGAAATTCACAGAGAATTATTTTAGAATGGAATATGCCATTTACTTATGAGGGTAAGGTAAAAAGTTAAAGTTGTCCCTGTGCTTAACTAATTAAGCACTACGCCATAAAGGCGTATGGTGGAGTGGAAGTATAGATCCACATTTTCTTGACCTCGGCAATAGTTGGAGATGAGTGGTTAGCTTTACGCTACGGCCACTTTACCCCCGGTACCCACTGGATAGGAGGCTGGATAGGCCCCAGAGCCGGTCTGGACAACACGGAGAACAGAAAATTCTTGACCCTACCGAGACTCGAACTACGACCCTTCCGTCGTCCAACTTGTAGCCAGTCGCCATACTTGCTTGAGACACTATACTATAAGCGAGAAAGTCGTGGGTACGATTCTCGATGAGGTTATTGGATTCTTCAATTTACCTAATCCTTCCAGCCGCACTATGGCCCTGGGGTCGACTCGGCCTCTTAACATAAATGAGTACCAGGAGTCATTCTGTGGTTAAAGGGTGGCCGGCTCATAAGGCTGACAACCTCACAGCAATCTGTGAGCCAATTGCCTAGAAAATGTGGGAGCCTCAACGTCTCACAAGCCTCCATGGACTGCTATATGCTACCTGCTACCTTCATAATTATGAAGGTTGTAAGCAAAAAGAAATAAAAGCTCTACTATTAAAAATAAAAAATTCATAATTTAATACTTTAAATATGATTCGAGGTAGCAATTAGAACTATTCACAATAATCTTCTCCACATTTACTCTTAACAACCCCAAAACAGGGCCATCCCTCTTTTCTAAGAAAGAGTACTTGAAGGAGACCCTAGCTTAATATTTGGGATAATACGGAAGTTCGTGTACTTGTCTTGATTTCAGTAGTGAATACCAAGTGGAGAAGAAGAACTAGGTTTATCCATGACTGCCAACTTATGATTGCCCAGCACGTTAAAACGTATCCTCAACTTTAACTGCGAACAGAAACGGGGGCATAAACCAGGTTTGAAGTCAAGTATGCTTCTCCGTTGTTTATTTAATGGAAATGCGATCATATATGTAAAATTGAAGCGGTCAGAGGGTCGGAGAAAACTGCACAATTGGGAGCTTCATAATTTACCATTTATAAAATATTATTAAAGTGATAAAGCCAAGGAGGATGAGGAGGGTGAGACATAGAGCATCCATGTGAGGGATGAAGAATGCATATAATATTTTGGTAAGAATATCTCTCAGGAAGCGGCTATTTGGGAGGCATAAGTGTAGATGGAAGCGATTGTAAGATGAATAAGAAATAAATAGGATGTGAGGATCTGGACCTCTTCCTCCTGCCTCAGGACCAGTGATGAACTTCCATGAACTCAGTAATATAACTTTAGGGCAAGGGCACGCCAAGGAAACTGGCAACCGCAATTTCCGAGAATGGTTATCAGTCTGAGTTGAACATATGTTACTGAATGGAGCTGCGCAACTGCGTTACCATTTCCTCAAATTGCGCTGCTCCATTCAGTAACATGTGTTCAACTCAGACTGATAACCATTCTCGGAAATTGCGGTTGCGTTGCGGTTGCCAGTTTCTTTGGTGTGCCTTCGCCCTTAGGATCCACAAAAGGCGACATATTTATTGACAAGTTGAGCGACAACTGGCCTCTCAGAAATCTGTTAAAACTTAAGCGGTCACACTCAGAGGCATTTTGCGCTCTTATCCTGTGAATATGCTTACAGACTTCCCGGTATCGAATGACTCACCCGTGTAGACCTGCTTGTCACGTATCTGGCGAAACTGTTTTATATGAAGAAACACTGCTTTTTTTTTCGACTATTCGTATTCTTAGTAGTTGCGATCTCCACGCTTCCGCGTATGAAGCATCTGTAGAGTCATATGTGAAAGTTTTGTCAATGCTGATCTGAAGTCGAGTGTATTTAGCCAATGAGAAATAGTTATAGTAGTGTTACTTAACAGAAGAGCCAATCAGAATGGAGTATTTTGGATTAAATATGAATCCTATTGTGTTCTTCCTAAATATTTAATGTCCTGGGAATGCGGGTCAGCTGTCTGCCAGACAAGGAAGCACAAGGTATGTTTCGTTTCTGTAGCCTATTATTTCAGAAATTGTTTCCAATTAACGTTCGCCTACTGATAACGTACTAATTACAAAGCTATCGAATGAACGCTGGAGAAATAATGCGATTGAAGGTGTGTCTTTTAACCCAACTGGCATAATATACCTACTTTCTTTCCTCTACTAAAATACAAGAAAATTTAAAAACAAAAGTATCATATCCATAACTAAATACTGAGTTCATTGTTCAGTTAAGTGAAATATTTCGACTAGCTTTCGGTGTTTTTTCACAGCCGTGCAAGTGACTAACGCCATACGAATTAAAGGACATGCGGACAAATCACAGTAATACGATACGAACCACTGTCTTAAGGCCGCGCCATAGCTCAAGCGGTTAGTCGTGTCTTTCCCAGGGCGGTGGTCCGGGTTGGAGCCCGGGTCAGGTCATATGGGATTTGTGGTGGGCAAACCTGCGCTATGGGAGGCTTTCTCCGAGTACTTCGGTTTCCCCTGCCAATCTTCATTCCACCAACTGCCCCACAATCACCCTCATCTATCATCTGGGGCTGGTACAATAGTTCAGAAGTGGCCGCATTACCAAGTGGACTTAGTCCCACCCCACTAAGAAAAGAAAAACACTGTCTTCAATTTCTATCCAGTTATACCAGCAGTAACAATTGTTTTAAGTATCCACGGTTTTGTATTTGTGTGCCCATGGAAAAGTCGGTGATTTCCGCATCAAGAGATACATATATGATAGGTGGGGAGGGGGGGGCAGGGCTCTAACGGTATCAAAAGAAGTTTTCTATCTTCCAGATTACAACTTACACGTATGTGTTTTTCTTTCTGGCAATTTTTATTAGCACTTTATGACTAATACATTCTAAAGCACGTTATTACACTATGTACACGTATTTACACTCAACGAAGGAATAGGCGATTCATGTTTTAAGGCGTGCTAATAGCGGCTGTGGCTCACGAATTTCCCATAAGGTAGTGGTTCTCAAACTGTGGGGGGCGACCCCCACGTGGAGGGGGGGCGAAGGGCTTGAAAGGGGGGCGCAGCATACTTTCCTACAGATAAAAGTTAAAACTGCCCTAAATCAATTAGAAAAGTAACAAAAAATAAAAATACATATAGAAAAACTTTTGATGAGTACAGGCTTTAATTATCGTGAATTTCAAAATAACTAATAATTATTCTCTTTACCGGCAATTATAAAACGCGTATGCCAGAGGCAGCGTTGATAGTTCGGCGGCAGCAGCCGCATCCTCTGAAGTCTAGACTTTTGAAAATGCTGTGTGAGGAAATGGGTGCCGAACACACTGCTCTGTTGTTTTTAAGTGATGCTCGATGGCTTTCAAGAGGCAAGGTATTAATGAGAGTGTTTAAACCGAGGAATGAGGTGTTCTGTTTTTTAAATGGGAAAAATCACTCACTGGCAGACAGTTTCAACAACAAGGAATTTTTATTGAAAATGGCTTACTTCACAGATATACTTGAGAAACTAAATATCCTCAGCACTTCACTTCAAGGGAATGAGGCAACTTTACTTTCTTGGAATGACAAAGTGAAGGCATTCATGAGAAAATTAGAGCTCTGGAGAAACAGCATGGAAAGTGACACGCTAGACATGTTCCCTACTCTGGTGTCAACGGTACACGACACCGATAATCCAGCGCCTCCAGTGGACATAAAAAGCTGCCTTCTTGATCATCTCATAATGTTGAAAGTTCGTTTCAAGAAATACTTTTGCAATGATTTTGATGAATTTAATTAGATTAAAAATCCATTCGAAAATGCTCCTGGGCCATCATCTCTGAATGTAAATGAGCAAGAACAACTCATCGATCTCACTAGCGATACTTCATTAAAAAGTAAATTTAAGGAATTATGGATACATATTGGCATGGAATTCCCAACTTTGAACCAAAAGGCATTGAAAATCCTGATTCCTTTCGCAACAGCTTACTTATGCGAGACAGGCTTTTCTGCTTTGGCAGCTATAAAGTCAAAGTATCGTTCAAGGCTAAATATTGCTAAAGAAGTTAGAGTGGCCATTTCTGATATTACACCACGTTTTGATAAACTTTGTTCTCAAAAGCAGGCCCATCCATCACACTGAACTTTGACATTTAAATGTTTGATTTTCTTTGCAGAAAAAATTAAATATTTGTTTTTAAATATCGTTTCATTTCAATACATATTTTGGTTAATTGGAAGCGTTAAAACTAATTTTTACTGTAGGACTAATATTGTGATACTTTAATTTGGAGTAAAAAAACTGCTAAATATTATGTAGAAAAACACAAAATAAACCGAATAAAACGTCAAACATACCATGACTTCTTTTTTGATAAAAAAGAGGGTGGGGGCCTGAGAGTATTTTCGCTTGTCAGGGGGGGAGGGCCTCAGAGGTAAAAAAGTTTGAGAACCACTGCCATAAGGCATTTGGTCGTGACAGTAGCAGCGTCCTCAGGAATGCGAACCCCTCAGTTGTTGAGGAGGGACTGCTCTATGACAGTGAACTGAAACTAGCGCTAACTTCACTTTCACTAGAAGCCGATATAAAGGTTAATAATTGTTCTCAAGAATTTGTTACTAACTTCAGCAGAGGCCTCAGCATCATACATTAGTAAACCCGGAAAGTCTACCTTACAACCCCTGACTGCCCAACAGTACAAAAGAGCAATAAGCCAAGTTTTCTCAGAGATAAGTAACCAGTTTCATAAAGGTAAAGGTAAAGTTGTCCCTGTGCTCAACGAATTAAGCACTGCGCCATGAAGGCATTTAGGGGAATGGATGTACAGATTCACATTTTCTTGACCTCGGCAGTAACTGGAAGTGAATGGTCAGCTTCACGCCCCTGCAGCTTTACCTCCGGGGAAAGATTCACCGGTTCCCATTGGATACAATGTTGGGTGAACCCCAGAGCCGTTCTGGAGGATTTGTAGAAGAGAAAGTGCTTGACCCTACCGGGACTCAAACTCCGACCCCTCAGTCGTCCAGCCCGTAGCCAGTCGCTACACCGACCATGCTACCCCCAGTTTCGTACCTGATTCATTTATTTACTAGCTTTCTCGTATAGAAAAATCTTCACTACGGTGTCAGTAACTATTTTTGTTGTTCGTTGGCGTTGTAGTTGCTTTAATGAGGAGCTTCATAACTTGTGCTCTTCTCAAAGTATAATTAGAATGATCAAGTCAAGGAGAATGAGGTGGGTAGGGCATGTAGCACGAATGGGAGAGAAGAGAAATGCATATAGGATATTGGTGGGAAAGCCAGAAGGAAAGAGACAACTGGGAAGACCAAGGCGTAGGTGGGTGGACAATATTAAAATGGATCTTAGAGAAATAGGATGGGATGGGCTGGATTGGATTGATCTGGCTCAGGATAGGGACCAGTGGAGGGCTCTTTTGAACACGGTAATGAACCTTCGGGTTCCATAAATGCTGAGAAATTCTTGAGTAGTTGCAGAATTGGCGGCTCCTCAAGAAGGGTTCAGATCCATGAGTGAGTGAGTAAGTACGTAAGTAAGCAAGTTGTGGTTGCTTACATCTGACGTCTCTGGGTTTCTGGATTCAAAAACACATCACCTTCAGAACAATTCATGTGGAGCAGGATGCATAAAGAAAACTGTAGTCCCCCGCCGTTTTTCATATTTCACATACATCAAATTGTTGTATATTAACAAACTCAGTGGCTTTATTCCGCAAGCGAACTATAGAGACCGATGACCGCCGCTTATCGGCGAAGTTAATGTCAACTGTATATTATTTATAATTATTCAAGCACACAACTAGATTATCTTGAATTAAATAAAAAAATGATAGTAACATATCACAACATGATCTAGTGTAAACATGACTCCTTACCACGGCTGTTATACAATCTACGATGATTACGAACCCTTTGTCTTCATGATCCTACTGTTGCCACGATCCCAGTGCTTCAATTGTGGAGGAAGTAATGACGAAATAAATTAGCTTGAAATTGAAGCAGTTTACGTTGCAGAAGAATTAACACACATCCTGTGCTTGTCTCTACAAGAGGAACATCTCTTGTCTATCAATTTCTTATACGTCGCGTCGTGTGTGTGACGAGCAGGGTGGAACAGACGAACTCCGGCTATTATATATATAGTCACGTGTATTAGTGACTATAGACGGGGTTTTGGATTATATGATTGGATTTATTGCACCTTATATATTCACATAGTTCGGGACTACAGGCAATACAGCGCTATCGCTATTCTACACACTTTCCAGTTCACCGTTCCACAAGCACTAGGTTTCTTAGGCTTCATTAGTCGTATCCTGGCAACGGATTTATCACAGTCTCATTATAACTTGAACTAACATATGAAATCTTCTTGGCACAGTCTAATTCTTTCTTACCATTTCTTCTCAATCATATTCGACTGTCATCTCTAGAACTCGACCCAATTCTGAGTATAGTCAAAGTCAAAGTCAAAGTCACATTGAGACTGACCGTCAGTCTGTCAGTCAGTCTTGGTGTCGAGCCCCATTTGGGACTCATAACCATATATATTTATTACTGTTTGACAGTTACAGTCTTGTTATTGTGGGGCGCCCTCTCCGACGAGAGGTCAGGTCTGTCATTTGTCAGTCATAGCCTGTATTAGTCCATTGTCAGTATGTACACTTATTTACAATTGACCCTTAATATCTAGTATGTATATAATACTGGTACATATATACAGGGCCTCTGTCAGTCCAGGCTCAGTACAGCAGATTTTGCACTATTTCTAGTAGCTTCCGCTACAACGGCAGTCTGGTCACTTGAACGGTCGTATGCTTGACCGCTGCCAAGTTTAAACCTCTTATATTTTCTATGACGGGCTTCGCCTTGACCAATATTGCGAACATTTTCGTTATCGTGATTTTGTATGACTTCTGCTTGTTCCGAATGGGACTGATTCTGATGCTGGGATTGCGAAACATCGAAAGTAGAAAGCATAATGAGATAATGCCAGACAGTGCTATTGTTCCTGTCTTCACTTTTTCCATATTTTTCTAGCCTTCAAATTAAACAGATCCGCTCTTCCTGGTATGAATTTATGACACCAGCTACCACGTGTTAGTGACTAAACCTTGTCCGTTTATAACCTGTTGGCACTAACCGCACAGAAAACACTGTTCATCTATCGCTTTTACACGGATCTGCAGCGTCTATGTAAAGGTGAATATCCATATCCATCCCTGGAGCCGATCACTCGACAACTATTTGCGCGTTCATCCTTAAGGACGAACTGACACATGTCTACCCGTGCATAAGACGCTAGAATGCTAACTGGAGTTGGTGCGGACAAAAAAGGCGAGGAAATACGCGAGCGGGAATTAAACTGGGGGATAATTATGCAATGGAGGAAATTTGTTCTATTCAATTTAACACGGCTGTAAATTATTTAAGTGGATCTTAGTGAAACGGGATAAGACGGCGTGGACTGAAGAGTAACGAATATTTAAGGGTTAATTAAGTAACTGAAGGGCTACTATTTTCTGAAAATCTGTGCTCCAGGAAGTCAGTCAGTTACGCTTCCTTGATATAATCTGAATGGCTCACTGCGTAAAATGAAGGGATGGAGACTAAAATGTTTTGGTTTTATAAAGATATGTAATTTGTGAGTTACTTTTCTCTAGCACAGTCGGTATATAAACTAAGCTACGAGATAGTCGATCGAGGAATCTGATTTTAGGTATTGTTATAACAAGATATTTTTAGCTTTACCAAGAGCGCATAAATCGGTTCTGGGGATCACCCAGCCTCCTATTCAATGGAGACCCGGGGGCTTCATCCCTGGTGGGAGGATGTGGCCAAGACGTAAAATTGAACGCTCATCTCCATCTGGAGTTGAGTTAAATATGCGTGAAGCTATACCGCAACGTTCCCAAACGTCTTTATATAAAGGTAAAAGAAAATGAAAAGCTATCCCTGTAGCAGACCGTGAAGATCCATAGGGTCGTGAGAAGTTGAGGTTCCCACATTATCTAGACGGTCGGCTCACAGATGGCGGCAAGGTTGTCAGCCTTACGCGCAGGCCACACTTCACTCACCAGGAAGATTTTTGGTACTCAGTTGTTAGAGGCTGAGTCAACCCCAGGGATAGTGTGGCTGGAATGATTAGGTCAATTGAAAAAAAATCTACCTCATCGGGATTCGAACCCGCGATCTTCAGGCTTATAGCATAGTGCCTCAACCAACTACGCGTTGTAGTGTTCAATTAAGCACAGTGACACGTTTACTTTTGCCTTTTTATTTTTCCCTTCGGCAGTACCGTAACTGGCGCCCCAATGACGTTTCCTAGAGGCAAGTGGCATTCTTCATGTTCTAAAGAATAATGAGGCCACAATCTACAAGTCCCATTAAACAAACGCCGGCCCTCGTAGGGGTGTTCCCATGGCAAGAATTTGCTTCTATATCAACTTCACATGCCTCAAGCAACCTATTAAACAATACCTATAATGTATTAAACGCCGGTCACTGAATCTTACAGTAACTTGATCATCTAGTTGAAGTCGCCGAACATGTCGATTTGACATGTGTTCATTATTTAGGTCAGTGTTTACTCAAAGGCGAATACAGAATCTAAAGTCTCTGTATGTATGATCTATAATTGTATGAGCCCAGCCAGAAATTTGAGTACCAACTTCCTATATGTCAGGCACCTTGTTTAAAAAACGAGGTTCTTACCAATTTAATATCTAGTTAGCAAATTAATATTTTAACTGGAACACCTAACTCTGTGGAGGTGAATAATTCTTCTGAAGTTAATTGTTGTGCATATACTCAAGAAATTCCCAAGAGCTTATGGAACCTAAAGAATCATTACGGTGTTCATAAGGGCCAACACCTGGTCCCCAGTCTGAGCCAGATGAATCCAGTCCACACTCTCCAACAATAGCTTTCAGACAATTTTCATCTCAAATTTCCAGTTATGCCCATGTCTTCATAGTGCTGTATTCCCTGTAGGTTTTACTGCATTTCTCTTCTATCCCATGTATGCTATATGTCCTGCCCATTTTACTGTCCCTGATCTTATCATCCTAGGAATATTTGAAGAGTAATACCAATTACAAAGCTCCTTATTATGTAATTTCTCCAGATTCCTGTTACTTCATTCCCTTTAGCTCCAAATATTCTCATCAGCGCCCTGTTCTCAAACATCCTCAGTCTGTATTCTTCCCTTGCTGTGAGAGACCAACTTTCACACCAGTTGCAAAACTGGAAGAAAGATTATATTTTTTATGTTTAATCATTATTTTCCACATAGCAATGATAAGACAAAGGAATCAGAATGAAATGATGGAAGGCATTCACTGACTTTAATCTGCCATTAATTTCTTTATGAAAACAATTATAACTTGTCAGTGTCATTCCCACATATTTCATCTTTGCAACATTTTTAAAAGGATTTATTAGTTGCCTTTATGTTGTGGTTTTGTCCTGCATTCACTGAAGAGCCATCAGCATATACTAGCTTGCCTCAAAAGTCCTTCCAGGAAGAATGGTTATCCTCAGGCAGAACCACAGAGGGCTTGGGCCCAGGGAAAAACTGAGGCACAGAACACTTACTGAAATCTTATCAGCACAGCATTTCTACTGTATGTGCAGAACCTATCCAACCACAGAATACTGGTGCAGTGCAACACAAAAACTATAAAGCCTCCATCGCCCAAGACACACAGCTATCTTGGGCAGGTGATAGATAGCCTAGAATTAAATGCTCCAGGAGTCTACAGGATCCCACGTGGATGAGGGGACATCTACACTAGTGAGACGGGCTGCATGATTGAAGAACACTTGTAGGAGTACCAGAGGGAACATTCTGTGAGTGCAGAGCAGTCTATTAGCTAGGGGCATCAGATATACTTTGAGTAGCATTTGTCAGCCTGCCCTACTACACCAGCAGAGTTATCCAAGAAGCCATAGAACATTAATAGGCTAGTTGGCTAACAGATGAGCCCTGCTGGAAGGAGATCATCCATATGACAAAGCAACAGGAAGGATGCCACAAACATACTCTTCCCACAAATCCTGTGTCAGGTTGGGGAGTATCCCTCATCCCTCCATTGAAGACTAACCACAACCTACCCATTGCACATGTTCCATTTAAGATACACTCTTCCCCTTTCTTGTCCCTGTTGAAGTCTACCTTAGACCCATACTGATCTTACTCCATGCTGTTACATTACATGTGGTGAGCACTCTGATAGGTGACCACTTGGGTACCTAAGGTTCTGGTTGGATTTTTGTTGCACTCTGTGGCCCTTGAAAGGGCTGCTGCACACCTTTCCTGGTCCATGGTCCTTATTTGCACATATGAGGCTCCAACCCCCTTCACCCTATCCTATT
Source organism: Cryptotermes secundus (assembly GCF_002891405.2). NCBI lineage: Eukaryota > Metazoa > Arthropoda > Insecta > Blattodea > Kalotermitidae > Cryptotermes > Cryptotermes secundus. The sequence goes on along the minus strand of NW_019735499.1, from coordinate 32,526 downwards.
CCTTTGTTTTTCAAAACAGGGTCCCACATATACACAAAAGCTCACCCATCTTATATGCTACAACCCCCAAAATGGAGGCAGCACGCACCTCTGAAATATTCGCAGCATTGTCCAGAACCACATGGTGTAACAACTGAAGCATTGAATTAACATCAACAATTAATAACCGCAAAAGCCTAAAATTATTAATATATACCTAGTGTTCTCTGCATTTACTTCTAAACCACCCTTCTTCTTAACATGTGATAAATCTTCTGCATTTTCATTCATTGTATTTATGTTTTCCTAAATAAAGTAATGTCATCTGCATAGACCAGAAGCTGATGAATCCCATTCAATTTCATTTCCTCTTGGTTTTCATGGACGTTCTTAATGGCCTATTCCAAAGCAAAATTGATAAGCAGTAGTGATAATACATCACCTTATTTCAAGCCATTCTAAATAGGAAACATATCAGACAAAATTTTATCTGTATGGTATGTACCATAGGTTTCATTTAAATATGCTTTAATTAGCTAACTAGTGTCTAGATAATCTATGAGTTGCTGAGAATTCTGGAAGAAGCAGTCATTGCTTGTCTCCTATTCACTAGAGAGCACTAAAATCATTAGGAACTGCCACCACTTTGCACTTGTACACTTTCATATGTTCACATGTTGAAGGTTAAGACTTAACATAAAATAAATTTAATCTACTTAATATTGGTGTATAGTTTTCTGATTTAAAATTGTCAAAAGGCCAGTTGAAAAATATGTACATACTTATTTGCATCTGGTCATTATACAGCATTATATAGCTACTGACAAACATAAACAGCAGAATATATAATACATGAGGGATTAGCGTTTCAGTATTTTACAGGAACTAAAGATGAACTTCACATCAGTGTTACTGCTATGTGTTGCTGGTTGCAGTCTAACTTCTGCTATCTGCTGGAACAGCTCCACACATCCGATTATTGAAGAGCTCAACCCATCCATCCCCAGATGTAAGTGTACTTCTTAATTTAGTTCACTGCAGGGAACAAGATTATTCTGTCTAAATGTATATGTCTTCTGTGTCTTCAGAGTGTTAATATGAAGAAGTCAAAGAAAGTTTTCTGTGGATACACATACACTATTTTATTTGTTACTTTGTAATTCTGTTAGTAGCTAGACAATATACTGTTCAATGGTAGGATGACAGGTGAATAATTGATTGAAAAGGATTTGGAAATAAGAGATAACAGTTAATTAAGGCATTATCCCAGCATTTACCTCAAAGGACTGAAGAAAACCATGAGAAACCTTATGGAATAGCCGATGTTCTGGCTGAGATTCAAACTAATTACCTCTTGAAAATGAGTGAAGAAATTTACAGCCAGATCAAGCCATTTCATCACCCACATAAAATTATTTGAGGGCATGTTCATTGCTTGGTTCAGGTCCAAATCTGGACTCCAGCTGATCAAAGGCTACCTCTTGTTATGGATACCAGGAAGTCTGAATTGAAATGCAGTAGCCATGTAGAGTGGCACCCCCATTCAATGTGTTTTGATTTATGATTTACCCCATTTTGTGTGGAATTTAAATGATTCCAAGTCAATGATCTTGGTGTCAAATTTATTCCATTTACGATTTTCCTCAGTTGAGTGTTCAATCCACTGCCCCCCACCCAATCAAAACCATAAATGTGGATTTTGCTGTATTTCATATGTGAGATTTGATGTTCTCATAGTGGTGATCATGAAGATGGAAAGTGGCATGTTCTTCCAAAACATCAGTAATGATCTATCAGACTGTATGTCACATCACAGAGATTGGTACTCTCTGCAATTTCCATTAATTACCCATATTTCCTGTCTAAGGTAATGGAGAATTCAACCCAGAGAAAATCCTGAGTGGACCAATTTACCAGCTGGGAGATTACCGTGAGTGCTTGTATAAACTGGAAGCACAATACTGCTTGACACAAATACAACTGATACCAGCAGACAATTCGTCTCATTTATGGCTGAGAATACAGGTATTGTGCTACCCTGTTTAAACTGTTTTGTTTTCAGACTGACCTCTTTAGATGGTATTCTAATTCTATATTATATATAGGGCTTAATTACTACAAGTCAGTATGGCTGTCAATCATATGAAAGAGATTTACATGTTCTTACCACACGACAAAACGAAAGAAGCAATTCTGAAGAAAATTAAGGATTTATCACAACTTAGTAAAACTGTGTTTTTATTTTATTGCTAGTGATGTGGGACTATGTCCCTTGTACTGCAGCCACTTCTGGCCTAGTGTACCAGCCCCAGATGATAGGTGAGGGTGATTGTGGAGCAATTGGTGGAATGAAGATTGACAGGCAATACCGAAGTACTCGGAGAAAATATGCCCCAGCGCCACTTTGTCCACCACAAATCCCACTTGACCAGACTCGGGATTGAACACTGGCTGTCGCAGCAGAAAGCCAGCGACTAACCGCTTGAGCTATGGCGTGACCAAAAATAGTGGTTAGCACACCAGTCTAATAAGAAACAAAATTATATTCAGCTGACAGCCTTTAATGTGGGCCTCCAATATCATACTTTACTGAAATCTTCCAAGCAGTTTTTGGAATGTAAATGTACATATGGATTGCCAGACAGTTAGCCAGACATATGACACATCCCCATTATGCATTCATTTTATGCACTTCATGCAAATAATGCAGGAAATGGGAACATATGGATACAATATTTCACTACAAGTTCAAAATTTATATTAAATTTTATATTTATATTGTATGATATAAATGGTTTGCATTTATATTAAAAATTTATTTAACTATTGCACTTCTATAATGTCACCATTATTTAGAAATTTTGAGTTTCTTGTAGCTAAACCCTTGCGTCTTCAACTAAAATGTTATTCAGAAAATCTGAATCTCCCACGACCAAACTTTTGCAGGTTCAACTTAAATGCTTATTGACTTAAACATTTCACTTACTCACTGGAAAAAGATTGCAAACTGCAAATTCTTACTGTAAAATAGAATTTGAATTTCTTTCATGTAGGACTGAATGATGATTTATGAATATTATTCAATAAATGAAATGATTAATAACCTTTTCATCTTCAGGAATCAAATAGAATCCTCACCAATTTTCGCCGAGACAGGCTTTATGTTGGTATATGTGTGCCAACACAGTGCAATATTTTAGACATAAGGAATGGACTTCAAGAATCTTTTAATGCAGCATCTCAGGATCTTGGAATCAGTTCCATTATTACTGTGAACAAAGAAGACTGCCAAACAAAAAACATGCTTCCACTAACATTGATAGATATCATTGTGTGGTAAGTTGTAATTCTTCTGTACTTATATTGACAGTATACAGTTATTCTCTCGTTTTTATCTAGAAAATATAACAAAATATCACTAAGAGACACAAAAAAGTAATAGACAGGCAACTCTGTCCATTTGTCTACTTTCCTAATTGAAATACACCCCAAACCAACACTTTCTAACAGAGATCGACTTGGTTTACCCATAATGCAATATGTTCACTATTAATTTTCTAAAAATGTAATTATTTTTCTGATATTGTTGATTTTATATCTAGGTAACTACGTAATTGTATAATGCATGACCTTCTTTGAAGAGTCAATTTACTAATATATGGTAGTTAAGAAGTTTCTTCCCTTTATAAAACCCAAATATTTCTTAGTTTTCATTAGTTTTATTGATAGAATAATCCACTTATTAAGGTTCAGTAGTTACTTGATTTATGGATACAAGAGAAAAAATAAAGAGTTCTTCATTTGATTAGTCTACTTATCTTCAGCACATCAGTTTTGTAGATTATATGGGTTTACTATTATGATATTCATGTTACATGTTTACAGCTTTCTACTTGGGAGCATTATACTGTTGGTACTCTGTGGATCAAGTTATGATGCAGTCAGAAGGAAGCACAAATGTGAAAACCAAGTTAAAACAACAGGTAAGTATGAAGATTAAAAAGCATGGCAGAATGGCTGGAAGCAAACCACATATAAATAAAAGGGATATTCTATGAAACAAATTTGCAGTATGGTGTATGATCTCGTTGCAGTCCGTAAAAAAAGTTGATAAACTGCAAAGGGACCAAAATTTGGGGGAAAAAAACATCTCAACAGTTTCAACATTCCTGATATGGGACAACTTTTTCTTTATTTTGTACTAAAATGTTCATATGTCTAATAAGTGATCTGTGCAAAAATGTTGTCAGCACAGAGGTCAAGCAAGGTTTTTTCACCTTACACCTTCATTACAGAGAACATATCTCAGCGAGACAGAGACATTCTTTACTCAAGCGTCCTGAGATGAAGGACTTGCTGACACTGAAACTTAGATAAGAAGCACAATACATCCCCTCAAAGAAAAAAAACACATCAGGTGTAACAAGTAAAATTTTAAAAGTTTTCTCATCTCTAATCAGTCACCCATTAACTCACATTTGTAATCTCTTAATATTCATGGGGATCTTCCCTGACTGTCTCAAGATTTCAGTAGTAAGACTACTGAAGAAAAAGGGGACAAAACTATATGTCAAATTACAGACCAATTTCACTACTAACTACTTTCTCTAAAGTATTTGAGAAAGTTATGCACAGTAAGTTAAGCCATTATTTGCAGACTAATAATATACTAGTCACAGAACAATTTGGCTTAATGAAAGGAATATCCACAGAAAATGCAGCCTTTAGGCTAACAGACAGTGCATTAAAATCTATTAAAAAAAGTGAATGTTGACTGAATATTCTGTGATTTGGCAAACGCTTTTGACTGTGTAAATTACGAAATTTATTATTAACTAAATTACATTTTTATCTTTGGCATTCAAGGAACAACAGCAAGTTGGTTCAGATCCTACCTAACAGATAGAAAACAAAAGACTGAAATCAAATCATCAATTTCAACCCAAAGTGCCTATAGAAATTGGAAAACAGTAAGGCACACTGTTCCCCATGGGTCCTAGGGCCTTCGCTTCCCATAATCTATACAAATGTCTGCTTCATAAACTAAACACCTCATCAATACCCGTAATATTTGCTGATGACACTAGTGTCATAATTTCTAGTAAAAATTTAGATAATTTCTATGTATTATCAAAGTTCTCTTTCAAATGAGTAAATGGTTTTCTGCAAACAAGCTATCCCTGAATGTAGATAAAACAAATGTAATAAAATTTATAACAAAAACTTACTACAGTATCCACTAAACATTGAATATAATGATAAATGTACAGAAGAAGCAGAAAAACACAAAACTCCCTGGCTTACAAATTTATATCTTTCAAACTTGAAAAACCATATCAATTAGTTGGTTCCAAAACTAAGTGAAGCATGTTATGTAGTTAGATCTATGTTGCATATCAGCAGCACTGACACTCAAATCAATTTATTTTGTTTACTTTCACTCTTTAATAAAGTATGGAATAATTTTCTGGGGTAATTCATCTGACAGCAAAAAGGCATTTACATTGCAAAAGAAAGTTGTTAGAATCATGACAGGTGTCAAATCCTGTAATTCTTGTGGAGATCTACTTAAGAGACTAGAGAGCTTAACTGTTCCATGTGAATACATTTTTCATTAATAAACTTTATTAGAAATAACAAAGAACATTTTGGACCAATGCAGACATACAGTGTTAAAACAAGACACAAGCACTACCTTCATAAACCAACTGTGAACCTCTCATCATCATCAGTAATCTGTTAAGACAACAGGTCCACAGTCTCTTCCAAAACAATTCCTCCATTTAATGCGATCTAGAGCTTTCTCCTTCAAATGACAGTATCCTCTTCTGTCCCCAAGGTCATCCAGCATCTTCTTACGTCTTCTTCCTCATCTTCTTGTCACTTCTATCCGCTCCTCTATCTTTCCTTCGATAACTTCTTTTAGAAGGCAGTTTCTGCGTAAAACATGACCAATCCAATTAGCCTTCTGTTTTCTTATTTCGTGTAGGATATTCCTCTGCTCACTGACCCTAATTAACACTTCTTCATTTCTCACATAATCGGTCCAACTGATCTTCTCCATCCTTCTCCAACACACTTCGAAACTTTCCAGATGTTTCTGATCTACTGCCCTAAGTGTCCATGTTTCAGCCCCTTACAGAGCTATGCTCCAAATGTAGCATTTCACTAGTTTCTTCCTCAAATTTAAGTCCAATTTGCTGGTAAAAAGATTCTTCTTCTTGCTAAATGCAGCTTTTGCCATGGCAATCCTGGATTTAATTTCACAAGTACACCTTCCATCATCTGTTAACAAGCTACCCAAATATTTAAAACATTTCACATTCTCCAGTTGTTTTTGGTCTATCTTTATTGTGACTGGGGTTGGTTGTCTTGAAATTTTCATTACTTTTGTTTTCTCCACATTCATTTCCATGCCATAGCACCTTCCAATTTCAATTAGTCTATCAATCATGCCCTGTAGCACAGTTTCTTCCTTAGCCATTAACACAAGGTCATCTGCATATTTCACAGTTTGAATAATTTGCCCTCCTACTTTGAAGTCACCGAGCCCATCCAGAGCTTCCTTGGTAAGGCATTCGCTGTACAAGTTGAACAGAATTGGTGATAAACAGCATCCTTGTCGAACTCCTCTTCCAATCTGCACACTTCCTGTCTCCCCCCTGTCCAGTCGTACTCTAACTTTCTGATCCATGTACAATTTGCTAATCAATCTTCTTTCATGCCAATCGATACCTGTTTCTTTCAGGATCTGCATTAATTTGGTCCAGTTTACCCGGTCAAATGCCTTCTGCCAGTCTATGAAGCAAACACACAGTTCTTCATCTATCTCCAAAGTTCGTTCCGCTATAATTCTCATCATCCCAATTGCATCCCTGGTTCCTTTTCCTCTTCTAAATCCAAACTGATCTTCTCCAAGTACATCCTCTATTTTCCTTTCAATTCTTCTTTTAAGTATCTTTGCTATTATCTTTGCTGTATGTGCAATAAGACTTATTGTGCGATGGTCGCTGCATTTTGTAGCTTTTGTCTTTTTCTTTAAGGCAATCATTGTAACTTCTGTAAAGTCCTTGGGCCACTCTCCACTTTCATATATGGTGTTCATTAGTTTTGTCAGTGTTTTCAAACCACCTTCTCCCAGTAACTTGAGCACATCTCCAGGTACATCATCATCTCCTGTAGCCTTTCCCTTCCTCATTTCCTTGATAGCTTTTTCCACCTCACTTTGTAAAATATATGGTCCTTTCTCGTCTGTATCTACTTCTTCTTCCGGTTCAACTTCTAAGGTTTCTGGCCGATTAGGTCGATCATATAGTTCTGAAATATAATTTTCCCAAATTTTCAGCACTTGCCTCTGATCTACTATTCTATTCCCCTGGGAGTCTTCGATGCCAACATTTTGAATCCCATGATTCTCTTTCCATCCTAGTTCTTTTGTCTTCATGTACATCAAATCATAACGGCCTGTTCTTTGAAATTCCATAATCTCATTACATATCTTCTCAAGATATTCCTTTTTGGCCCTGTCCGTGGCTCTTTTCAATTCATTCCTCAGTCTCCTGTATTTCATCCTGCCTTCTTCATTGTTGACATTCTTCCATTTCCTTTGTTCCTCCATTTTACTCATCATCTCCTGTGTAACCCATGGTTTTCTTGCTATCTTCTCAACTTTACCTACCAAATCACTGATAGTATCTAACATGCATTCTTTTATATCGTTCCACTGCGCTTCAGCATTTCCGCTTTCACCTTCAATTGCACCGAGTTTCTCTTCTAGAGTCTCTTGCACGCTTTGTCTTTGAGCATATAACTTCTCCAAATCCCATCTGGGTCTGCGCTTTCGAAATCCTATAATTTTCTTCAACCTGGTTCGGAACTTGGCAACCAGCAAGTTGTGGTCAGAGTCAATGTCTGCCCCAGGAAGCGTCTTCACATCCTTCACACTGTTTCTGAATCGATGTTTCACAAGGATGTAGTCCAGCTGATGCCTCTTCCAATCCCCAGGTGCCTTCCATGTGTAAATTCTTCTCTTTGGCTTCTTGAACCAAGTGTTGGTGACAATCAGTCCATTTCTTTCACAAAAGTTAATAAGCATTTGACCCCTGTGATTCCATCTTCCTAGTCCATGTGATCCAACAATATTCTGATATGGTTCATCTCCAACAATGCTATTCCAGTCTCCCAATATGATGCCGTTTGTGTCTCCTTTTCCATCTTCTTGAAGAATTTTTTCAATTGTGTCATACACTTTTTCCACTTCATCGTCTTCATACTCTGATGTTGGCATGTACACTTGCATAATCATTCTATCTACCGGTTCCGCCTTTAACTTCAGAGCAATAATTCTGTCATTACGAGCAATCTTCTTAACAACACTCCTCACTACACTTTTATGCACCACTATTGCCACACCTCTTTCAGCCCGTTCACCTCCGAAATATACTGTATAATTATCACCGCTTCTTATTTCACCTTGTCCTTTCCAC
>NW_019735499.1:16743-23782 GCF_002891405.2 Cryptotermes secundus | reverse complement strand
AGCTACGCTACCGCCGGTATAGCTCTCAGGGTCCTTGGCATACTCAACCCCCCTCACCACGATAAGGTGGAGACACCAACAAGGGGGGTGAACCTCTCATGCTTTCAGAAAAGCGCATATTATGCTGGGATCAAAATTTTCAATAATCTGCCATCTGATCTCAAGAGTCTTATGAATGAAAAAGCACGATTTAAAATAGCACTAAAACATATTTAAACACACACTCGCTCTACTCTGTTGATGAATACTTATTGTCTAAAAAATGTCTCATCCATTTAAAGGTTGTGTAAATAACATAAGCTGATAGTATTGATGCATATAAGTGGATGTACATATTTCTGAATAGCCTTATGTGTAACCACTAAGTTTTCTTTTATTTTCTTATGTGAAAACTTCAGCTGTTCTGCACACAAGTTTTTGTATTTACTTGACATATTCCACATCCTACAGTCATTTTGACTGACTCTAGATCCAGGAAATGTGATGTAACATATATGTCAAATTAATTTTGAAGGTACATTTCACTTAATCTTCTCTAAACATTAAAATTTTCACCATGATTACACTATAATGCTTTGAATATTTTAAGTGATTACATCAATAACTATGAGAGGTACATATTTTGTAGGAGGAAAACTTCTCTCCAGTTTACTCAAAGCAGCTGTATTCTGAACTGATTACAAGTCATTCCAGTTAATTGTGGTGTGACCCAAATCTGGACATACAAACCATTACGTATTGGAGTCCAAACTAAGTGAAAATTTACATGTGACTAATATATTTGTTCACTAATTTTTACTTTTTCACAGGTGGAAGGCTCCTGATGTGTTTTTCACTGTTTACAAATTTTCATAAACTGGGAACTCTGAGCAAGACGGAGGATTCTAAATCTTTCCGATTTATCCAGGGAATACGTTTTCTTACCATGTTTCTTGTAGTAACGACACATGGCCTCTTTTGGACAATTCGTGGACCAATCCAGAATCCAGAGTGGGTGGAGGAGGTCAGTATGTGTTCTCAAATATGAAAAATTAAACAAGGCCATTTACATCCAAGTGTAAAATGATCAGTCAATAGAATCAATGAGCCTGCAAGTATCTCTAATCATGTGTGCATAAGACTATAATTTAATCACAGGAGAGTATGAACAATGCCTTAGGTGCTGGGTTGAAGGAAAGAATATTAACATTTGGAGCATTACATAATTTTATAATTGTAATTATGATTTATATCAGATAGGAGCTGAATTTACTAAATGTTAACACCTAATATAAAGTTGTCCCTTTGCTTAATTAAATACCTTACCATGAAGAAATATGTGGAATGGAAGTAAATTCTTAATCTCAACACTAAATGAGGGTTAGTGAATACATGCTCGGTCACTTTATCCCTAAAAAAAAAATTATTATAACATTTGGATGTTATCATGATGATAATTCAGTTCAGCTCTTTATTTATTCATGTGCTGAGCTCAATAGCTAGTGCCCAACAACAACAACAACAACAACACAGGTCTTAAAGACATACAGTGTGACAACATCGATTACATTCATGTGGCTCAGTGGGACCTGCAGTGCACTACTGTGAACATGATAATGGAGCTTTGGTTTCCATAAAAGATGGAGAATTTCTTGACTAGCTGAGCAACTATGAAGCCCCAGTGGGGTTCATTAGTTAGTACAATTTATAAATACCAAGTGAATGAATTAAGATTTTCTAAAATCTTTACAATCAGAGTCAAAACACAAAACATAAATGATTATTTTATAATAGGTTAGCAAAATAACTGTCACATTACTTGAATGTGTAAAAAATTACGAATATGACCTTTTCAAGAAGATAAAAATCACAGTACTACGAGAATGGTTACATTAGGCATGAAAACAAAAAAGGCGCTGTTATTTCCCTAGCGATGAAGTGGGCTTAGATGGCTTGTACTGAAATGTTTAGATACTGATGCTGTCTGGTGAGAAAATTTAGGAATGCAAGATTGCTGTGATTCAAGCAATGTAAAGTTAAATCACACAAAATCCATGCTAAACTCTACAAATAATTAAATTTCTGTAAAGTTTATTTTAATCTTGATTGCTTTCCTCTATTACAGTCATACAAAGATTTCTTTCGGTCCGGCTTCATGAATGGTAATGCAATCATGGGTACATTCTTAAGCATCAGTGGATTTCTTTTAAGTTATTTCTTCATGCAAGACAAACATTTTAGGGGGTCATTCAGCATATTTGATTTTCTCAGAGTCATTGGTCATCGGTACATGAGGTAAGAACTGCATAAAAGTAAAATTACATCTGCACCTAAAACCATATTATGAAGGAATAACAGTTGCATAGAAATAAACCTAGTCTTCAATTCAAGAATATGCATACTAAAGGTATACATTAATTACATAAAAGGGAGCTGTCAACATGTAAAATATCTGCCTGCATAATGAGATTTATTTCATACCCATGAACATCATTAATTAATTAACTGATGGGGGAGAGGTTCAACTCAGCAACCATGCCTAAATAATATTTAAGAAAACTTTAAATTAGAAAAGAGAGAGAGAGAGACAGAGAGAGAGATGAAAATGCATGTCAAATACTGATACATACTTCAATTCCTCGATGATTCTTTCTTATTTCCTCTGTTCATACTATATGTCCAGTATACTGAAACCTCATTTATTTATCACTTCAGTAATTGCAGGAAAAAAGTAAGTACTCATTTGCCCCATAGTCCTAAACAATTAATTTAGCACTTTACTTTCAGGCATTTTTAGTAGCTCATCTCCAGTGACAGTAAAAGATCTGCCAGAGTACAAACTTGTAATAATGCAGAAAACAGTAATCTGAAGTATTCTACTCTGATGTGTTTTATACAGTAGCTTCTGTGATACTTTTGTGTGTTAATATTCAATGAAGAATGGTTCATTTCATGGAATTGGTGAGATACATAATACTGGAACGTGTAGCACTGAAAATGTACAGTAACAAATATCTAAGAGGCATGCCCTCTTATGTTACAAATACACAGAAATTGTCTGGCAGCCTCCTGAAAATCCCACAGACTGTTGCAACATCTCCAACTGTGTCTGTTCAGACTCATGGCATAGTCAACAAGTCAATGGGCAAACAAATCATAAACAAAGAGCAACTAGATCACAGAGGATGTCAGAGGCAGGTATTCCTTGCATCTCCATACAGTGCTTATATTCAAGCATTGAAGTTGCTTCTTGGAAAAGGAGCAAGTTTTGAACTTGAAATTACAGTCCCCTTAGTAATGGGTCTCTGGGGTCTTATGTAGTTTTGTCATGACTGCGATGACAACGCACTTCTTCAGAACAGTTTGTTGGTCCTGAAAAGGACTATGGTTGCTGAGATGCTTGACCGGTGAGGTAGCGCGGTGCGCGCCGATAGGGAGAGAGGTTAGTTGCAGAGTGGACTGGCCACAGTGCGGCCGTTGCTTGATCGCGGTGCGGCAGATGGTAGAGGTTGCTTGATCGCAGCGCAGCGGCTGCTGGTGAAAGGCTGGCCGTTGAGCACGGTTGTAGGAGTGATGAGGCAGTGGCTACGCCAGATGCCCAGTGGGTCGGACAGGGACACGACCACCAGCAAGTCCAGGCGAGGTGCCCCAGTGAGTCGGGTGTGAGAGAGCTGGAGGGCCGAGGCAGTCGTGCCTGGCACAGCCTGCCGGCTGATGTTGCTTGAGTGTGGCTTGATCGTAGACTGAAGATTCTGCCAATTTGCGGCTACTCCTTTTTATACACTGCTCGGTGGGCGGAGCGAAACTTTAAATTGAGGAGGAATTTTCAGAGCGCTGATTGGCTAGCGCGCATGATGATGTAGATGCGGGGCTAGCAGCGAGCACAGTATAAATGCGAACATTTGGAGCAATTTGATTGGTTAGCGCGCGTGATTGTGAAAAGCAATGTGAAGAGTGTGCATTGCAGAAAATGCGTGATAATGTGGGATGTTCCCCCAGGTCTAAGGGATTTTTGAGAAGGTTCAAGCCTAGCACTAATTTCATTCAAACCCTAGACTCCTCTGCAAAGGGGCCTAATGAATATTTAAGAAAAGTTTTCAAGCCTAGCATATATTTCATCCAGTTTCTCTTCAGTGGGCAGCTGGCATTTTGAGTCAATTTTTTTCTTTTGTCCAGTAAAGAACCTGACTGTCTAAATTCATTTATGATTTTACAAATAGTTCTTTTTTTTTAACTGGAACTGTGAGAGCTTGAAATTTATGTTGAATCATCTTCTTACTTTTCACATGGGTATCATACATGATTCAACATGCAATTCTCATGTGGCATTCTGATACAGTAAGTAACATGACTGAAGGAATGTTTAATACAGTAGTAGCATGTGACAGGGATTATAGATGATGGGAACATAACATGTAAGCTCTCTTCACAGTAGCTGTTTGCTGCAGTGATATCGAAGAAAAATTGAAATGTGAATAGGTTATTAGTCAACTGACTATGCCACAAGCCTGAATGCACACAGTCTGAGATAATGCCTGACCAGCCAAGGGATTTTTTGGAGGCTCTGTGATGATGAATCTATACAATAAGAGAAGTGACCTTGGTGGTTCTATTTATAGCTTCCATAATTTAAGACCTCACACTTTTGCCACTCGCAAAGTTAGGTTAATAGTGAAACATTAATTTTCACTAACCACTAAAATTGTAATTCTTGTTCTTTTCAATATGATTTTCAGCAGAAATAAAAAAGTTGCAAGACCTTATGTCAGAAAACACATAAATTTAGTATAATCAATGTGCACATTCTTGCCAGACTGACTCCTGTGTATGCAATAATGGTGGCTTTAGCTGCAAGTTGGTTTAACCACTTGGGTAGTGGTCCTATGTGGAACCATATCGTGAGTACTGAAACTGAAGACTGTCGTCAGAACTGGTGGTACAATCTGCTTTACGTCAACAACTACATCAATGTTGATAAGTCAGTAAGTCCAACAGAACTAATGTTCAGCCATATATTTCCAGACCTCATAAACGATCCTAAAAATTCTACAGCTATTTTCATATAAGTGCAGATTTATGTTTTATATTACATAATCTGGTATGATATTGTAAATGTCTTCACCACTGTGCAACATAATTAAATGGCCAATATGCATGTTTCCAACACCAGTGGGGGCACACAGTAGCATAGTTGGTTGAGGCACTATGCTACAAGCCAGAAGGTCACTGGTTTGATACCTGATGATGTCATTGGATTTTTCAATTTACCTAACCCTTCCAACTGCACTACGACCCTTGGGTCAACTCAGCCTCTAACAGAAAGAGCAGCCAGCATGTAAAGCTCACAACCTCACCGCCATCTGTGAGCCGACTGTCTAGAAAATGTTGGAGCCTTGACCTCTCACAACCCTATGGGCCTCCACGGTCTCTTGCATGGATGGCTTTAAATTTTTACCTTTACCAACATCAGTGACTTATTAAGAGTAAATGGAAAAACCCGAGTGAATAATGTGTATCATTATGATGGGATGAGACAGGACTGGACGTGGTAGATGATTGCATCATGAGCATCAGACATGATTGGGTTGGTTTCATGTGGAATGGTCTTTGGCCTATTATATATAAGAACTGGAAAAACTGAAACAACACAGAAGAAAAAGTTAAATGCTCTACTGTAGAATTCTTCTTTGTACAGAACTAGTGTATCCAAATGATAAATGATATAATGATACAAACTCCGTCTCAAGTGCAAACAATATATTTTGTGTCTTTGATCTTGTTCCCCTACACTATATGTTTCGGCCTCAGACGGCCATCATCAGGTGTATAACACTCATGTCGCTGTCACACTGCACCCAGCTCAAAATTTAACATCTAAAAACACTTTCCTTGTTACTATCAACCTCCACTTCGTTGATATCTGTCTGGTCCGTAGATTACTTCATTTTACACACGTTAATTTTGACTTTGTTGTAATAGCACTATAATAAAATCTTTAGTTCTAACTTTAAAAACCTTTAAAATTCTTTCCTAAATTTCAAAATTTTAAAATTGTTAGGGTTATTCGCCCTATGTTTAAAGTGCTGCAGCGGCTAGTTCTTGTTACCACACTGTATAGGTGTGTGGGAACATCCCACATTATCACGCATTTCTGCAACGCTCACTCTTCGCATCGCTTTTCACCATCACGCGCGCTAACCAATCAGATTGCTTCAAACGATCGCATTTATACTACGCTCGGCGCTAGCCCGCGTCTACACCATTACGCGCGCTAGCCAATCAATTCTTCCTCCTCACTTTCGAGTTTGGCTCCGCCCCATCAACCAGCGTATAAAAAGGGAGCGACTCCAGAGCCGAGATATTCAGTCCATCGTTTCAGTTCAGCAGTTTCACATCAAGCGACTTCAACCAGCAGGCTTCGTCGCCAGCGCTCGGTCTTCGGAGACATCGGCAGGCTGCGCCGGGCACGACTGCCTCGGCCCTCCAGCNTCCCGGTCAAACATCTCATCAGCCACGGTCCTTTTCAGGGCCAACAAACTGTTCCGAAGAAGTGGGTTGTCATCGGAGTAATGACAAGACACACATCGATGACAAGAGAGAACCCCACAGGTGTTATCTGTAATATACAAATATATTCGTATTATTATCTTATGTATGTGATGTTTTCTTATGTGTTTATATTGTTATTTGTACTTACCTTGTGTAGTCTTTCTGTGTGCGTGCCGCTGCTATTCTTTACTACGTGTGCTGCCTGATGTACTGTGTGCTGAGTTTTATGTTGGTGAGTGTAGGGGGGGGAATGGGTAGTGTGGAGAGAAAGGTACTGTTAGTCTGTATAGATTTCGTGTATCGTTTGAAATATGGGATTGTGTGTTTCTATGTGTGTATCATTCATGTGTAGGCCTTTCTTACTTATTTTATATATATGGTATTTCTCTAACGTATTCAAATGTCTGCCCTTCTTTCCCGTTGTTATAACTTCCATTATTTCTGTTATTGTTCCGTATGCATGTCCTGTATTTAGTATGTGATTTGAGTACCCGGAATTGCTATCATTATT
>NW_019735499.1:6440-16711 GCF_002891405.2 Cryptotermes secundus | reverse complement strand
CTACTTTTATCTGTGTGTCTTTGAAAAGTTTTGTAATTTTCCTCACTTCTTTTGTACTATATGTAAATATGGCCCACTTTGTTTTATGTTGTTGTTTGCTGTCATGTGTGTTTGGTTTTTGTTTTTGTGTTGTCTGATTTAATCTTTTGATTATGTTTGTGTCGTATCCATTGTTCTGTAGTATGTTTTTAACAATGTTCTTCTCTGTTTGCTTTCCTTTTTCCGTTATTGGGTATGCGTTGAGTCTATTTATTAGGTAATTAATACCCGACAATTTGTGCTTGAATGGATGGCACGAACTGTTAGGTATTATGATGTCTGTTTGTGTGGGTTTCCTATATATTGTGAATTGCAAACTATCTTCATTGCGATATATTGTTATATCTAGAAAGTTAATTGATTCTTGTTGTTCTCTTTCAATGGTGAACTTTATATTTTGTTGCAATTCATTGATTTCTTTAAGTGTATGTTCTATGTTTGTTATTTTTTCATCATATATTATTAATATGTCATCGACATATCTGAAGTAGTTTATTATAGTGCTATTACAACAAAGTCAAAATTAACGTGTGTAAAATGAAGTAATCTACGGACCAGACAGATATCAACGAAGTGGAGGTTGATGGTAACAAGGAAAGTGTTTTTAGATGTTAAATTTTGAGCTGGGTGCAGTGTCACAGCGACGTGAGTGTTATACGCCTGATGATGGCCGTCTGAGGCCGAAACCTGTAGTGTAGGGGAACAAGATCAAAGACACAAAATATATTGTTTGCACTTGAGACGGAGTTTGTATCATTATATCATTTATCATATGGAGTGCAACAGAATGCTTAAATATAATAGTGTATCCAAACCATTCAACTTATATTAAAATATGTAAGTTCTCAAATAATTTGTTATGTGTTATAGTGCCTGGGACAAACTTGGTACCTGGCAGTGGATTTTCAGTGTTTTGTAATGTCCATGTTGGTGTTGATCCTTCTCTGCAAGTATCCTCAATTTGACAAGATAATACTGGGTGCAGTGATGTTACTGTGGATCCTTGTTCCCTTTCTTCAAACCTATATTGAGAGATTAGATCCCATGGTAATTAATTATCCTGAGTAAGTAAATTCTTTCTTTCTTGTGTACATAAAACTGCATTTGAGGTACAGCACAGATGGTCAAATGGCGTCTGAACAGTAATGCAGAGATGTAGATGGATGAACAGCTATTCGTAATTGTGATCGAGCTACAGATATAACTATGTATAGTGAAATCTTAACTACTGAGACTATTTCATAAGTGGTCCTAATGAAGGTATATAAATAATGAATCAGCTTAGCTAATAAAGATTTTATAAATGTAAATGGCACAAACAGAACTAAAGGTAATTTCACTGTTATGATTAGCAGACTTTATATAACAAACTGTACTTCAGGATTCATCACACTGAGGAATGGCATTTTAATTTTATGCATTTTTATGCTTGGTGCTTAAAATAAATTCATAATGATAGTGTAATTTTCTTCTGTCCATTTATCCACATGTTTCACCTCTTAAAGTATTTAAATTGAGTTTTATTAAATATGTTATTGGAGGTCCGTAACAAAAGTCTTACAAATTTCATTCGCTTTACATTAGTCCAGTATAGTTTGTATGCTGAAAGTCATCTCTTATCAAATTTTCAATTCAGACAGAAAGTTATATTACACAAAATACATAACTTTCTTTTTAAATATTTTTATATGGTATTTAACAGAAGACAGATAATATTGATGCTCTTCTTCACTTTTGTCAGTAAGAAATATTCCACAATATTTACAATGTATCTCTACTGTTGATGTCAACAACAGACTTCATCTTAAATGCATAGATATCTAAACTGTGTTCATAGATTTAAAATCATAAAAAGTGCACACGCAAAGTCTTTTGCTACAAATTGAAATACGTATATCTCTCCATTATTGCTGATGATGATCATGAAATAAAGTTAGATGGGCACCTCATCATCATAAATATTCTTGCATGCCATATTATTTTCAGTGTTCAGTGTAATTTCAGATTTTAACAAGAGCTATAGCCTTGCAGCCCCTGCCCCTCAACTGTTACTGTATAAACATATATAAATGATTCACCAATGAACTATATCACTTTTGGGATTATGTTTCAGTACACTTATAAACCTACAGCAAAACAGAACTTTCCAGAGGATGTATGTACCATTTCATGGGAATGCTGGAGCTTACTTTGTAGGAGTTATTTTTGGTTACATATACTACAATGCAAAACGTAACACTGTGAAAAGAACAAGAGTGAGTACCCAGTTTTTTTTATCAGTATGTACAATCTCATGATCATAAATTGAATCCATTAAAGCTGTCTTATCAATTATAAATCTTGATGTGTGTAGATACATACACATGTAAGCCTGCATATAATCATATAACATCAATCTGTTGCTATGCAAACCAATCACAATTTCAAGAAAATTGGTTTATTATGCCTTCCCATACCATGCATGAAATACTTAACTTAAAACACTGGTTCTCATAATCTGAACTGGTTGTGTGCAAAATTCTGTGAAATATATTTTAACGGATTTGATCAACACATTGCCAGACAAGAGCTCTATAAACACAGTCCAATACACAATAACATAGGAAGCTGTGTTTTCTGTAGGTCCAACTGACATGCAAATATTTTGGCTGGATAGCCATCATGTGATATGTATTTACTGTAGGTCCATGTCCATTCCGCAGCTATATTAAGTGACAGGGTTCATTCAAATCACTTACAAGTGGTAGTAGTGGCAGAATCACACAAAGAAGAAAGCAAGCAGTAAGCTCAAGGAGTACAGAAGAGTACAAAGTCAGCCTGTGAAGATTTAACCTGTGATTTGAAGACTTTATGTGTGCTATAGTGCAGTTGTATTGGGAGTGTGATTTAGGGAGACTTTCATAGTTCCTTTGTTATAAATGTGTGAAGACCAGTGGAGAATAGCGTGCAGTGCTCTGTAGTGTGAAAATCAGTAACAGTGTTATAATTAATTGTAGTTACAACCTGTAAGTGGTCAATAAATCCAATTACCAATCTGAACCCCATCTTTAGTCACTGTGATATGTCACAGTATGATGGTTTATGCCAGTTTAATTTCTGATATCTTACACGAATATTTCTAAACCTTTTTCAGTTGACATACCATTTGGTCTCGGACTGAAACTTCCTGTACCCCTTCAAAGCTGACTAAATTTGTATATCAAACTACAAACATGACAAGATATAGGGACTTTTTAAATTAAAATTTCTTTCTTGCACATAAACAAAAACTGTACAAAAGAATATTGCTGTTGCATTTGAGGCCCTTCTAACCTGTAATTAAAAGGTATATGAAATATATTTCACTTGTCCCTTTAAAGGCTTTACATATTCCTGGGGGTACACCTACCTCCATTTCAAAACGGCTGCCCTGGGCTTCCCTTGACTGAAGAGTGACGTTTGGATGTTCTCTCTTACTATTATTCCAAGAACTACTGTGATCCACAGCTTTGTTTGACTGTTGTGAAGCATCAAACCTGTTCAAGGTTTCAACCTGATACTGTTCTTTCACTTCAAAACCATTTACATTCTTGAGAAAAACTCTCTCTCTCTCTCTCTCTGTGTTCTGCTTTCTTGCGTATCTACTGAACATTTCTCCTTATCATCAGACAGTGGTCAGTTCCATTGTTGCTTACTGCAATCATAGTTGAGTGCTTTCATCTATTACAATGTGATCATTCTCATTGCTTTTTCATTCACTACAAATTCTTTAACAGCAACAATTAACATTTTGAAGGTATTTACTTCTTACATGCATACATGATGCAATATCATTCCTGAATAGGATCTGAGATTCTCACAGCAATGGTTGTGAAGAGTTCTATCTTCTAGGATATTGCACTGTGTAGTCCATTGAAAGTCATTCCATGTTTCAGAGGAACATGTTAGCTCAGTCTTCAAAGTGTGAAGCAGGTAGCAAGCAGAGCAATCAGCTTGCCAAAATTTCAGTTTATAGAGTAAGCAGGATGGAAATACAAGACAAGTCAGTTCCTGCTGGTTCACCCATAGGACAGAATTAAATAATAAGAGTGCTAGAACAACTTACCAATTTCCATTTGCAATCTCATAACTGAATGAAAAAATGGCAGATGAGACCAAGACAATCAGTGTGGCCATGGGAAGGGCTGTATTTGTACTGTAAGGGTATGGTGGGGATGAACTGGAGAGAAATTGTGTGTGTGGGTACTAGGCATATGGTGGAGAATAGAGGAGCAGAAGTAGCAGAGTGAATCTGGGACAGGAGTAGAGGCTCAGGGCTGATGAGTGCCTTGAGAAAGCAGGACTCATGCAGCCCTGTGGAGAACACAGCTCTAGACTCCTGTGATCTTTCAGGAAGCCGATGAGTGGTTTCCATGTGTTACCTAGACACAAGCCATTCTTTGGTCTACATCACAGAAACCTTTCATCTGCTCCCTGAAAAACTGTACAAAGCACAAGGGCTGCAGCTTATATTGGTATACATGTCGTTCCTGTTCTGCAATAATGCCCATCATCAGACTCTGCTCTAATTTTCCCAAGGATGGAAGCATTCCACTGGTTCTACACAGCAGAAATGTACGATGGTATGTTCTGATTATAATGCTTAGAAGAGTCAGGGACTGATAGAAATACTTCCAGTTTTGGTATGCCTCATGACAGGAGTATTTGGTAGTAGACTGCATATTTTGAAGCCTGCATCTTGTAACACAAACATCATCATCAGTAGGCATCTTAGTTCCAGCACTGGTGTCATAATCCTCTTTCCAGCATATTCTTTGTTATCCATTTAGAACATACTGGGTATTTCAGAACCATAACCATATCCAACTATGTAAACCTTACTGTGTTTTGAAAATGTATAATACAACACAATGAAATACAAACTGGTTTTGAATTGTTTCATTTTTAGTCCGTTACACTATCAATCACAGAGTTAGTAGAGAGTCCGTCGAGTGTAACAATTTGTAGGTCACTTTTTTAGTATCACTTCTGCCTTACATGTTTCGGTTTGATACAACCATCATCAGAGGCACTTGCTATAACTATGGAAACACTGTCGTTGTTTATGATGTTCACAGTTATGTTTGTCGTGTAGACACTGCTACAATATGTTGACGTGTAAAAGCACAAAACTTACTAAGATCTTAGTGTGAACATCATAAACAACGACAGTGTTTCCATAGTTATAGCAAGTGCCTCTGATGATGGTTGTATCAAACCGAAACATGTAAGGCAGAAGTGATACTAAAAAAGTGACCTACAAATTGTTACACTCGACGGACTCTCTACTAACTCTGTAACAAACTGGTTCTTTTATACACATGTTTTATATGGTCATTTTACTGCCTATGTAATTAAGCAACTACCAATAGTGAAAGGTGATGATGGACAGACAAAGGACCATCTAATTTAACCTACTGTAAAACTAAAGCTACTTAAAAATGAAAAATGTATTTGCTTATAAAATCTATAAAGTTATAAATATCAGAGCATACGATTAACTAACACACACCAAATTCTATAACTTACTTTCACAATTATTTACAGTTTGTCCTTGTTTTCAGCTGATGTATGTATTGGTCTGGTCAATATCTCTGACTGTGCCATGGACATTCTTCATGCTGAGCTTCATATTCTATCAGCCCAGTTACAAATATAATGTCCTTTCAGCTAGTTTCTATGCTTGTGCATACAAGACTCTTTTTGGCACTGGAATAGCAGTTTTGGTCACAGGATTTGCTTTAGGATACGGGTGTAAGTCCTACTTCAAACAGTGATCATTACTATGTATAAGAGAATAAGTTGATATGGTTTAAACTAATTCAATTTTGATTCTGTAGGGATATGCAATAGCATTGTATCATGGAAACCATTCCAAGTCCTTGGAAGACTTACATATACGATATACTTCACTCACTTCTCCTTGCAGAGATTGCAAGCTGGAGCTACAAAGCAGCCTGTGTACCTTGATGAGTACTCACTGGTTAGTTGAAATGATGTTTTTCAATGATAGCCATATAATGCTTTTCTCTTGGTCAGTGATTTCCAAACAATGTGCCCCAGGGATCCATTTCTGTTATAGGCAGATTAAATACTAGATAATGAAGATCTGAAACTTCTTTTCAAGCACTCACACAACTCGTACTTCACAGATGAAAGGTATCTGTATGTATGTTCTCCAATCACAACTCAAACTCAAATAATACACTTGGAAAAAGATTCAGGAATCAGGCTTATATTTATTTGTAGTTAGCATTCATATTTTGAGAAATGGGTGTTCTATATTTCTGGATCACAAATATGACATGTCTTGTGCGTGAAATCCTTTTTCAGGATTAGTGGAGGTAAACAATTTATTTGTTCAAAATCATTGGAGCCTGATTAGCATTGCTAGATTCTACACTGCTGCTATGATTCACTGATTTTACTCTATTATTATTATTATTATTATTATTATTATTATTATTATTAGAGGGGGTGGGTTTCCCCATGCACTTAGACCAGTCAGATTTTACTCTAACTCATGTCTGGGACAATGTGATTCAACCGTCTAAATATGCACTGCATGAGAACAGAGCTCTGTAGTACTTTCAGGCAGCAATGAATTTACAGTAAGGAAAAAAAAATATCCCTCATATACTACAACAAAATTTTCAAACAGCTGCCTGTCTTCTATGCAGTCTAAAACAATGAATAACAGGTAAAGTTAACCCTGTGCTTAACTAATTAAGTACTATGCCATGAAGGTAAAGGTAAGAAGTAAGTAAAGCAACATTTCAACTTGTAAATGTCCTTGTTCTGCTAATCTTTGTTTACAATGTTCTACAGTTATAATAATGATCCTTTCAAATTACTTATGATCATATCTGTGGGCCATATGCTGCCAGCTGCTAATCAAGAACCATCATATTTGCTGGATTCCATTTTTGCATTTAGTTTTAAAATCTACTTTTGCACCAAAGATTTTGTGTACAATCCGTAGCCTCATTAAGAAAGTTCATAGGATGAACAGAATGTCTATTACTATCTTCTGTATCTGTGGGTTTTAGCAGTTAATTTAGTTTAGTTTAGATTCTTCCTTTTTAGACAATCTTTTGACAGGGGATCCAATTTTCATAAATTACATTAAAGAGCTTTTCCTCTGTTACAGTTTCGTAGTACACTTTCTGATATGATTATTGCTGTTGGCCTGGCCCTTCTGCTCTGTTTATGTATAGAAATGCCATTTTCAGCAATAACCACAGTATTTATTCTTCCAGGTAAGTTAATTTATTAGTCCCTTTAATGCTGGCTTACATACAGGAGGGCTATTCGGAAAGTAACCTCTGGTGAGCTGTTAACAAAACAAGCAATGTGAAAAAAAATGTATTATATGCAAAAAATACATACATACTTAAGCTACTTCCCTATGTAGTCACTGCTGGAATTGAGGCACTGGTCATGCTTGGGAATAAGTTTTTGTGTGCCTGTGTCAAAGAAATCTGCCACCTGAGGTCAGCCATGTTTTGTATTGCAAAACACTAAAAACCTGCATAAGGCCATTCAGAACAAAAGGTGAAATACTGACATCTGGTGTAGTGTTCTTCCATGACAATGTGTGTCTGCACACTGCTGCTCACACTCGAGTACTGCTGGAGCATTTCAACTGGGAGCTGTCTGACCACCTTCTTTACAGCCCTGATCTCACTCTGTGCAACTACCAACCGTTTATCTACCTGAAGAGCTGGTTGGGATCACAGCACTGCAACAATAATGAGAAGCTGATGAAGGTGTCAAAACATGACTCAGCTCACAGGTGGCAGGCTTCTTTGACACAGGCATACAAAAACTTATTCCCCAATACAAGTGCCTCAATTCCAGTGGTGACTACATTGAGGAGAGGTTAAATATGTACATATTATAATGTGTTTTGTCTACTGAAGACGCTGTTCAGATTGTTAATCGGTTTTATTAACAACCTACAAGTCATAACTACAATTAATTATGACACTGTTATGGGTTTACACAATTTACAAACCTTACACACTAATCTATTCACTCTATCTTCAGTAGTCTTCACTTATTTACAGTACAACATGGGAGCTATACAAGTGTCACTGAATTATACACTCCCAATACCTTCTCAATTATCACCACTATCACTAACTGTCACACATAAACTCTTCTAATGACGTGTTCCTCTTCCCACAACTGACTGACTTCTGCTCCGCCGAATACTCCGAATACTAACTAACACTGTCTTTGGTAGCTGCTACATTTCAACTGACTCCTCAGGCATTCCAGGTTTTCTTATAAACCCTCAGTTGGACAGCGGAAAACGCACCTCGCTTCACTATTGCGTAATCGCCGTGTTTACAGAAGCGTTGCTGGGCAACACTGCGTAGCAACCAGCACACTTCAGCTCAGCTAGGCACAGCACGGAGATACACCTCTTTCCTTACTGTTGTGTAACCTCGGTTCCACTGTTGCATAACTTGACAACTGACCGTTTATCAAGAGTCCATCTTTGTGGTAACTCGTTCCACATCCCGTTGCCCAACAATGGTTTGATATGTCACAATATTTTTTCTACATAATTTTTTTCCCATTGCTTGTTTTGTTAACATCTCACCAGAGAATACTTTCCAAATAGCCCTTTTATAATTTAGTGAAATGAGAATAAAATTAGAGGAGTTATTTTGTGTTTTGCACATAACTACACTAACTTCATGCATAATAAGGAGGTCATTTTGACCTGTCCATTTATAATATCAATAAAACAAGACACTTCAGTTTAAATTGCATACAATTTTTTATACGTTCAATGTACAGGAATGATTTTGGTGTTGATTTTACAGTAGATTTGAGGAAATAATCCATCAATGGAAAACATGTTTCATATGTACACCACTGGCATCCAAGACCATTTGTAATTGACGCTGAAAACTGGAAACTACTGTACTTAAAGAATCTGCAGTGAGTCTGATGAGTCCTTTTATAATACTGGTTCTGATAGTGTTTTGTAATTTTGCTGCAAGATCTCAAGGTCCAGACAGCACCACATAAAAAAAGTTAACAACAAAGGCATCCATCTACAGGCAGCAGCTGATGGGAAGGAAGTCACAACTATGAAACTGCTGGATGGTAACGAGAATCACAATTCCACAAATAATAGCACCTCTTCACATCTGTAGCACTTCTATTGACATAATTATAAATAAAATAAGTGGCTTCCTAAAATAAATCAATTAACAGGATGATGGGTACTAATGTGGCCATCAACACAACAATCTATGAGTAAATAAAACTAATTTTAATATGTTAATATTTGTTTTTATTACATATTGCATATGTTTCTATCAAAATGATCATTCTCAGGTTATGTGAACATATACTGTCATTACTGAATTGTTTGACTAACACAGATCCACATCAGTAAATGAATTTTAGGGTATGTATTGTGTGACTGTCTTAACATATGTATTAACATATTGCATAAGAAAGTTATACAATACATACCCTAAAATTTAACAAAACATTTACATTACTGTATCCATGTCAGTCAAACAATTCAATAACAGTGGTATACATATTCATATAAACCACCTGAAGATGATCACATTGATCAAAGCAAGTATGTGGTATGTATAATAAAAATAATAACATATTAATATTAGTTTTATTTACTCATAGACTGTTATGTTATACCTGTTTTTTCTAAAATCTTTGAAACATTAATATATAACAGAGTAGTGAATTTCTTAAATAAACATAATTTGATATCTGATGCCCAAAATGGCTTTAGACAAAATAAATCAACTCATACAGCACTGCAATCATTTATTGAGGATGTTCAGAAAGCATTAGACAATAAGTTTTTTGCTTTGGGTATTTTTTTGGATCTTTCCAAGGCTTTCGATGTGATAAACCACAAATTACTGTTGGCTAAATTGGAACTTTATGGGTTTAGAGGAATTTCACTCTCTTTGATGAGATCATATCTTATGGGTAGATCCCAGTTTGTAGAAATTGACCATGTTGATGCCAAGTCTCCAAATCAAAAATCATTCTCCTCTTGTAAGGAAATAAAGTATGGTGTTCCTCAGGGTTCGGTTCTGGGACCTCTTTTGTTTTTAATGTTTATAAACGATTTGCCTAAAGCTGTTCATGAAGCGAAAGTTGTTTTATTTGCAGATGACACCAATATACTAATTATTGAACAAAAATCTTAAATC
>NW_019735499.1:2260-6115 GCF_002891405.2 Cryptotermes secundus | reverse complement strand
GGTTATAACACAGTACATAAGCAGAATTTGTATGTCCAACCATGTAACACCTCACGTTGTAAAAGGAGTGTGATTAACATGGGAATAAGATTGTATAATAACTTGCCCTCTCAAATAAGAAGTATTCAAGAGTTCAAGGTTTTTAAGCGTCAATTAAAGGATTACTTGTTGTGCAAAGCTTTTTATTCCCTTCAAGAATATTTTTACAAGAATTAGCTTAATAATAGAACAAAGATACTTAGGTAATTTATTTTAGATATTGCATGTAATTTATAGTTTAGCTTTTGTTGCCTTATTATACTCATCCACTGTTTTATCATATTTAAAGGATTTATTATGTTATTTTTCTATGGTTTTTTATATTATTAGTCATTTGATGTGATGTTTAATCTCATATATTTTTTTATAAAACTGACTTGTCCAATTGTACATAATGTAACAGTTATGGATGTTAAATAAATCAATCAATCAATCAATCAATCAATGTTGATGGCCACTTAGTACCCTTAATAATACATAACAGAATTCAAAGAGCAAAAATAACAGGATGTCTGTAGATTAAGAACGCGGAAGTATGTCCACAGATAATGAAGATGGAAGCAGACAGTAAGGATGGCATGACTAGATTTTCTGTGTTAACAAACAGAATCATCATAATTCTACAGATACTGCTGTAGTTGAAACAACAATTAATGTTCCCAAATTTAAGGCTTTCCTTACTTTAGTTTTGAATTTTTATGATCTCAAACCCATTACCTCATGTTAATAATTCTTAATGTAAGGTCTGCCACAGTTGATTGTTGAATCCCTCATCCTCTGACAAACATTAAATTGAATTCCACTGTAATTTCCATTTCCAGTACTGTATACACAAAGCATATACTTTTTAAAGGTGCCACACAACATCTCATGCCTGAGATTAAAAAATTAAAAGAACAGATGATGATGATGATAATTTATTTAACATTCATAGCTGTTACCCAGGCACAATTGGACAAGTCAGTCAGTTAACAGCCATACACTACATGTCAACATCACTTAAAAATGTACAAAATATACAAAACAATGAATAATACAATCCCTTTTTTGATCAGTAACCCTTGCTGTGGCCTACCAACCTTGGATGACAACTCCCTGCATTTCAATATAAAGCAATAAATGTACTTAAACCACCAAAATCACAAGTCAGCCATATACAACAAAGCTTCGCACATTTAGTGCAAGTAACAGTCCAAAGACGTTCTATATACTTCTGTACCACATCAAGACCAACTCAAGTTACCAAACTACCATCTATCTTTGTTACTAAGGAACTCTTGTAGAGAATAAAATGAGCTTTGTAATAACTTTTTAATTTATTTCTAAAACCTTAAAACTGTCTAATTTTTTAATTCAGAGGGTAAGTTGTTCTGTATTTTTACTCCCATGTTAATTCCACTATTTTGACAGAGAGCAGTGTTGCATAATTGGACATACAAATCCTGTTTCCCTTTTGTGTTATACTTATGAATGTCAGAAAATTGAGTCATATAAATCTTATTCTTTTTTTATAAAGCACACGATCTCATATATGAGGGTAAGTCAATAAGTAAGTTACAAATGGATATAGAACTTAAACAAATAAGAGTACTGATTTGAAAAATGCTTTTATTTCTCAACACAATCTCCCTGTACATTAAGGCACTTGTCCCATTGTTTCACAAGCCCCTGAAAACCAGCAGTATAAAATTCTTTGGGCTGCTGTCAGAACCAGGCGTGTTCACGCGGCATGGCCTATCTCATAATGCATGACAGGTTGCATGCTTCTGTTGAATGGCCTTACGAAGTTTCCTGAGGATGTTATGGTAGAAGTCGACATTTACAGTTTGTCCTTGAGGCTGGAATGCGGTGAGCAGTATACCTTCATGATCCCAAAAGACTGTGAGCATCACTTTCCTGGAGGATGGTGTCATCTTAAACTTTTTTTGGCGACGCAGGATGTTTCCACTGCATTGACGCATGCTATGTCTCGGGCTGGTAATGGTGAACCCAAGACTCATCACCTGTGACAATTCAGGCTAGCATATGTCCTTCATTGTGGTAGCAAGTGAAATGCTGTAATGCCAGACCCATTCTTGCATTTTGTGTTGTGGGGTCAGCATGGGCGGCACCCATCGTGTACAGACTTTGTGAAAACCTAACCTGTCATGCATTATGAGGTAGGCCATGCCATGTGAACATGCCTGGTTCCGACAGCAGCCCAAAGAATTTTATACTGCTGGTTTTCAGGGGCTTGTGAAACAATGGGACAAGTGCCTCAATGTACAGGGAGATTATGTTGAGAAATAAAAGCATTTTTCAAATCAGTACCCTTAGTTGTTTAAGTTCTATATCCCTTTGTAATTTACTTATTGACTTACCTATGTATAATAAAGTTATATTTATAATCTTAAAATCACCAAACAAATTTCTACAAGAGACCCCGTTTCTGACTCCTGTAATAAGTCTTATACCTTCTTTTTCTGCATTTTAAATACTGCATAACTGTCATTTACTCCCCCCTCCCCAAATATAATACCACATTTTAGTATAGATTCAAATTTTGTAAAATAAACATTTCTTAATACAGGTATACTTACCAAGTCATGTAAGGATTTAATGAAAAAAGAGAGCTTTGTTTAATTTCTGACAAAGGTACTGTGTCTGAATACCCCAACTTAAGTTTTCTGTGATATAACTAACTAGAAATTTTAAATTTGTTATCTAACGACGATCAGTTGCCCATCCCTTATAACATACCAAATACCAGATCCCTTCCCCAGTATGTGGCTCTGTATTTGTTATATCATACAGAGAAGTATGGAATTAATTAACATAACTTTTACCTTGAATTTTGTAAAGAGAGGAAAATAAACACTACTTCTGGTATTGTGGAATTAAAATATGCCAGTGACCAGACATAACAGTAGCAGTGAGAACTTATTTTGTATTTGATAGTTTAATCAAATGAATCTTAGTCATGAAACCAGATTATATTCTTCAGAGATTTTCATAGTTGCCTTGAACCCTTAACCAAATTCCACCATACTACCTTACAAAAGACCATGACCTTTCATATCCTTTCCAGATCACCATTTATAATCATTCCACCATTCCTCATTTGATAATACATCACAGACAAGGCCAAACTATGGCTCATGGGCTGCATGCAGCTTTTCTGAACTGTCACTGCAGCCTGCAGAAAAAATACTATTCCCTCTTTTAGAAATAGGCTGCTGGCCCTTGCCAGGGCAGTCCTTCTTGGGTCTGAGTCCCTTGGGACCTGTGATCATATTTTATTGTCTCAGATTTCAGACCCCCTTTTTCATCACCTCCTGCAACTCACAGGTCATTACTGATGAGGGGTATCCAGATTTCTAACTCACAGAGATGATCTGTATGATGTGACAGACTCTTCATGCATTTCCACAAGGTTCCATCCAAGTGTTCAGGTTACTCCAGAGATGGAACTAGTGATAGATATTACATGTCTTCACAATTTTTTCCCATTTCTTTGCATTGGTGCTCATGCACTAGGTATTTGTCAGCTAGGTTTCTAGCACAAATTTCTACCTCCTTCTATATCCTAGTTCCATGCATGTGCTTGCTCTATCACAATTTTTATTTTATGGTTTCTTGATATCACGAGGGACCGGATTTTAATGCAAATGCATATTTCTTTCTTGCAACCAGAAAGTATGCTCATTGGGATATACAGGGTGTCCCAGGAGGAATGTGCCAAACTTCGGGAGGGTGTTCCTTATGTTAAAGTATGCCGATATAACCCAAAACACCTATGTCCAAAGTTGAACGGTTACGGAGATAATGGCCCGAGAA
>NW_019735499.1:0-375 GCF_002891405.2 Cryptotermes secundus | reverse complement strand
ATAAATGCATATTTTGCCTGTTTTATGAATAAGCATCATATTTTCGAAGATCTCTATTTATACAGCATATTTCCTTTTTAAAATGTTTATCATATATATTTTTTAATTTTATGTTCAAATTTTCAATCATGGTCATGTGTATACAATTTTTCTTTTCCGTATTAGAATATGTTGCATATTTGACTCAACATTTAGTCATGATTCATGTTTCTGATGCAATACCCAGGACGGGACTTCCCCGATCCCTCTACTCATAACTTGCCTCATCTGCATACCACCAAAGTGGCTGTGAAGAGATTGGTCGGAAATGTGCACTTGCAGCCACTATCAACGTAATACTATTCAACCCACAAGGGACTTCACTTATTTATTTCC
>NW_019735498.1:9147-15743 GCF_002891405.2 Cryptotermes secundus | reverse complement strand
AACATTCTGCATCAGGAAATTTCTTGAAGCTTCCACACTGTTCTAAAGATTGAGAACGTTTTGGAAGGTTCTTTAATTGGGCTAGTGCGATGAGGTAAGCAATTCATATGTCGTACCGGCTAATAAAGAACATTCAAGTAGCTCTTAACTAAACATTCCTGGCCGCAAATTCATAGAACAGTTAATGAAAAACTGAGTATAAGTCACATTTAGTACGAGAATGGTATTAAGTCCTGAGTATTAATATTTAAAAATGTGGCCGGTAAGTAATGATCGGTTACAATCTCCCAAGCCTATCCTGGTTCAATGCAACTGAAACAAGATTCGCGTTGACTGCCGTCTTATACTTAACTATTAGAATAAAATTACATGGATTTATTGTTGCCAAGATACATAGTAGTGCAGTAAACATGCAACATTTTAATGTTATGCACTAACTTGAAGTAAATGTCTCTTCAATATCGTCGATTCTATCAGTTGTGAATTCACAAAACTCGTATACAATTGTGTACTTCAATATTACTACTCACAAATCACTCGGTGTATGAGTGTTACTTTACACTGGTTTGTCACTGATGTTCTTTACATGTAACGCTACGCTTGATAACACTTGTATTCACAGGTAACAGCTGACCTTGTCCTTGCAACACATCAGCTGTTTAATTACTTGATAGGACCCTCTCACTGTATTACTCTGATAATATACTATTTGTGCTATTACAAGTTTTCTCAAAATGTACAAACTCGTTCTGGATTTATTTACAATGATTTCTTAAAACTTAACAAGTGGCAAACTATTCAGAATGTTATATATGACATAAGTTTATCACTAGACCTCGTAAATACAGAACTGCCTTTACCATGGGTGCGACTATTTTCAGTACCAACCCCTCTAACGGTAAATGCAAATACCTTTCTTAAATTTCCTCAAAGAAAACATTCATATTAATTTATTAACATCAGAAATACTCAATTCCATTTCGAAATATCCTTGTAAACTATCTGGATTATCCACTCTCTAAAGTCATGCGAAAGCGATACTTGCCTCTGTGTCGTTCACCCCATTTGTCAACAATTCCTATAAATTACACATGTCAAGCCGGATGCCTAAGGAATGTGCTACGTCTAAAGTAGAGCTGAACTCTGGTTTCCGGCTGCAGAACCTGTGGTTCACGTAACGTATTTCAATTCACAAGACTTATAATAAATCTCTAATAAATTAAACATAAAATCGAACCATCGTTAAATAAAATCATACCCATTAATAATCTGGGGCACAACACCCTGTCTTCACTTTCTACTTCCCCCCCCCCTCGCTATGATGTCACCCTCTACAATTTTGTCTCAAGTGCTTATCCAGGGGGTTCTATCTCTGCAGAGGGTGTCATTTCCTTTAGATTTTGTTTCTCTGCTGATTAGGTCGCTCAGGTTTCACAAACGTATGGATTTACAAAATTTCATCCAAGTGTTCTAGGTGAAACAACATACCACTTCCAAAACGGTTTACAAATGAAAATAAAGTTCTTTGTGAGCCGTTTAAACTACACGTACTAGTTGCTGCTGCATGACAAACAACACAGTTTGCTCTTCCTGCCTTTACCACAACAATTTCGGTCACGCCACTTGATCTGGATACGCAAAAAGTGGTCACATTTTTTTTTTTTTTTACTTTACAGGGAATGCGTGGAACAGAGCTCCCATTAAAACATTCCGAAACTCTTTCCTCGACTTCAATATCATCTGAATCAAATTTCTTTACATTATTTTTCTCAACTACCCTCTGTTCGACGCACTCCCCCTGCCGCCTTAAAATTACATCAGTCTTTCCTGGACTCGGGAATTTCACTATCTGATTTTGGTTAGTCGGGTCAATTAGTCCATCATCTAGATAAATGCCAAAGATATGGAAAGGGTGTTTATTTAAAATATACTACATGCCCATTTGGACAAAGACATGAACAAAGGCAGATATTATAAGAATAAACTAACAGCAGCTGAGATTGGATTTCAAAGACTTAACAAAGAGAAAAAACAGTGGAGGGAAAAAAGCAGATATTATATTAAACATTTTCAAGGGTGCGTTATTCACATACCACATGGGTTTTGAATTGAAAAATTGATTTATTTAATATTTATGATTCTTAAGTACAAGTAAGAGTAACACACTTGATAATCTATTCAGTTTACAGAGTGATATTAGCGACGCCTTTTTCTTCGTTTCTTCTTCTCAAGAGTGGCAGACTGCGTTCCCGCTGCTGTGGGACGCGGCAACACGTCGTTTGGTGGAAGTGCTCTGTCGGCTTCTGTAGGAAGTGCAGATCCCAAATCTGACTGCTCATAATATGTTTTCTTCAATTCCCTTACAGACTTCCACAGCGCACTCATGCTTGATACTTCTGCAAACAGCCCATCTTGTGCAGTGTCAAGCTTCGGTTTGTCATCCTTTTCTGCTGGGAGGAGTGCAGTCGTTTCGCTGGTTTCCTTCTTAACAGAGGATTGGAGCTGGCTGGAGGCGCAATTGGTCTCTGTACTGTTTGCGTGAGGAGTGCGCTTTGAATTCGCTGACTTCTGTTCAACATGTGGCTGTGGGTGTTCTTGATTATTGAAACAAGCCTCTGTCTTTAACTGATCCTTTCTGATAAGAGCATCGTTCAGGCCAGCTTCTATTGCCCCTTGTTCCTCTGCATTTGAGTTCTCTTCCAAGTAAGCCAAGATGTTACAATTCGGCATGTGTCTTAAATGTGGGTTTTCTCGCAGCCTGTAGCATGTTAGCTTATTCTTCAGTTTTACTATATATATGTTAGCTTCTCGTCGAGTTTATCCTCTAGTTTGTGTATTTTGTCAGCACCTTCTGTAGACTGTAAACCGTTAGCATTATAATCACTAATGTCCGCACTTGCCTGTGTTGCTGTAGTTACTGTCTTCACAGAGCTCGTAACCACCTGACTGTCTTCTGAAAAATGGTCAATTTTGATCTGTAACCGCTCTATCTGGTCCTTTTGTTCTGCTACTAGTGATTCGAGTTTCCTCACCTTCTCATCAGCTTCTATCAAAAGATTGGCAGAGATTTTCGGTGCTTCTTCCTTCACCTTCAAATCCTGGATCAATATTATTAACTTGGCCTCCTTAAGACTTAACACTTCATCAGACAACCTTTTCATTTTTCTCAAACCATCTACCAAGCTTACCCCCCAATGTAGCTTCAGTTTTCTCGTTACTGTCTTCCATCATTTCCTGATTTGCATTTATTACAGATGAAAGCTTTCCTGGTCTGTGATGTACTGAACCCTCAGCTGGTCGAAGATATCCTTAATAAAGTGCTACAAGGACGTCTGCTCTTTTGTCTTCTCTCTACGTTATTTATAGTTGCTTTTCACAGTTGAGATTCTTCTGCTTCCGTGCTACCGGCCTTACTAGCTGGAGACCCACTCACGACAGACCGCAATATAATAGCTTACCTCGTTGGCTCTCGGCTTATATCCACTGGTCGGACACACAGCACACGCTCTTCCAACAGTAACTCTATTGTTGCACACGCATCCGTTCAGCGTGTTTATCTCACTGTTGCATAACAACGGTCATATCTTCTCGATTCACAGTTCCGTATGTTGCGTCATACCGCTGCGCGCGCATCCCTTCTACATGTTTACATAGCTATTGCATAGCAACAGTCATGTCTTCTCGCTTCATTGTTCCTGTGCTGTTGCGTCATACCGCTGCTTGCGCATCCCTTCTTCGTGTTTACGTAGCCGTTGTATAGGAATGATCGTGTATTCTCCCAATAATATTCCGTCTGTCCCGCGTCATGTACGATTATAATTCCACAGCCTGGTTTTCACTTATTTTTGTTGTCTTTCATATTAATTCCTAATTATTATATACTGAAATTTTGACGACCTTAATTACATTTGACCACTTCCACACATCAAAGTGAATGAAGCTCACATACACTAACATTCCTTTAATACATGTGTCGTGGCTCATGTTTTTCAGATGATCGTCAGACCTCATTATTTCTATTTGGAATAAGGAAGTATGGCCTGATCACTGGAACGAGTCTATTATTGTACCAATTTACAGGAAGGGCAATGAAGTTGTCTGTAGTAACAATCGTGGCATATCACTGTTATCAATTTCATGCAGAAATTTATCCAATATTCTTGTATAAATTTAAGTATACGTACACATGTGACTAGTGAGGAACTTCAGTGTGCCTTTCGACTGACAAGCAGCTATTCCTAGACTTCAAGAAAGCCTATGATTCAGTTAAGAGGGAAGTATAGTATAGTATTCTCAAAGAGTTTTGGGTATCCATGAACTATTTATGCGGATTAAAATTTCTTTAAACGAAACGTCCCACCTGGTTTTCCTGGTCAATCCTAATGGCATATTCTGAACGAAGTTGAAAATCAGTGGCCATCAAGTATCACCTTGCTTTAGACCGTTCTTGATTGGAAAATCATCAGACAAATGTTAACCTATATGGATTTAACTATACGTTTCTTTTAAGACATTATAATCCACCTAACCTGTTCATGGGTACACCAAGTTCTATGAGAATACTATACTATATTTCCCTCCTAACTGAATCATGGGCTTTCTTGATGTTTACGGTTAGCTGCTTGTTGTCTGATGAACTGTTTGTTAGGTGTTAAGGAGGCTAAATTAATACTGACCCAGGATTTGGAGGTGAAGTTAGAAGCACCGAAAATCTCTGCCGATCTCTTGATACCAGCTGATGAGAAGGTGAAGAAACTCAAATCAATAGTAGTAGAACAAAAGGACCAGATAGAACGGCTACAATTCAAAATTGATCGTTTTTCAATATATAATACGGTGGTTACGAGCTCTATGAAGACTGTAAGTACAGCAATACAGGCTAGTGTAGACATTATTGATTTTAATGCTAACAGTTTTCAGTCTGTAGAAACAGCTGATAAAATACGCAAACTAGAGGATAAATGCTACAAGACGCTAATATACGAGTATATAAAAAAACTGAAGGATAAGCTAACAAGCTACAGGCTGCAAGAAAAACCACAGTTAAGACTAAGGCCGAATTGTAACATCTTGTCTGACTTGGAAGAGAACTCAAATGCAGAGGAACAAGGGGCAATAGAAGCTGGACTGAACGATCCTCCTATCAAAAAGGATCAGATAAAACAGAGGCGTGTTCCAATAATCAGGAACGCCCACAGACACAAGTAGAACAGAAGTCAGCGAATTCAAAGCGCACTCCTCATGCAAACAGTACAGAGACCAATTGCGTCTCCAGCCAGCTCCAATCCTCTGTTAAGAAGGAAACCAGCGAAACGACTGCACTCCTCCCAGCAGAAAAGGATGACAAACCAAAGCTTGACACTGCACAAGATGGGCTGTTTGCAGAAGTATCAAGCATGAGTGCGCTGTGGAAGACTGTAAGGGAATTGAAGAAAACATATTATGAACAGTCAGATTTGGCATCCGCACCTCCTACAGAAGCCGACAGAGCACTTTCACCACACGACGTGTCACCGCGTCCCACAGCAGCGGGAACACAGTCTGCCACTCTCGAGAAGAAGAAACGAAGAAAAAGGCGCCGCTAAATTCATTGTAAACTGTATAGATTAGCAAGTGTTGACTACGTCCCTTGTACTGTGGCCACTTCTGGCCTATTGTACTAGCCCCAGATTACAGGTGAGGGTGATTGTGGAGCAATTGGTGAAATGAAGATTGGCAGGGGAAACCGAAGTACTAGGAGAAAACCTGCCCCAGCGCCACTTTTTCCACCACAAGTCCCACTTGACCAGACCCTGGATCGAACCCGGGCAAAATTTATTAATCTCATCCCATTATCGTTTGACTTGTTATGTAGGCTATGTCTTCCAATAACCGATGTATATACACGTACATTCTCATTCCCCACTTTGGCATTCATGTCCCCTATGATTATTTTACAATCCCTTTTTGGACATTAGCTATATATTCCATCCAATTCATCATATAAGAAGTCTTTCTCCTAATCACTTTTATCTTCAGTTGGGAAATGTGCACAAATATGGCTATAGTTAAAAAAAACTTTCCCTCAATTCGTAGCCTAGATGTTCTGCTGTGAGATTTTGCCTGGAAGTCTAAAATAAAGTGCTTCCTTTTTTTACTAACAATAAAACCTTTTCCAAACATGTGACTCTTCTTCTGTCAACTACAGAATACAAAATGATCCCTCTTTTCCATGACTCCTTTACCCAACCACTTCAGTTCTTGTATAGCAGTGATATCTAGTTTATAGCTATCTCGTCGTTCAAGTAGCATTTTTAGTGCTCCGGCTCTGTAAAGAGATAGTACATTCCAAGATCCAATTCTCAGATACTTTAAACATTTTCCAGGTCGTGTTGAATAGGTCCATCCGGCTACTCTTTCATCGGATTTCTGAACAATTTAGTTTTTACGGTGTGAGGTTGTTAGCCTCACGCCCAACCCCCAACGTGGAGGACCAGGGTATGCCTCTCTGTTTGGCTCCTACCCCTTGACCTGTCCGGCATGAGTGGCCCTACCAGTAGCTACTCTACCTCCGGCATAGCTCTCAGGGTCTGAGGAGCTCTCAATCTCCACCACCA
>NW_019735498.1:0-7167 GCF_002891405.2 Cryptotermes secundus | reverse complement strand
AAAAAAACAGCGACAGTGTTTCCATAATTATAGCAAGTGCCTCTGATGATGGTTGTGTCAAACCGAAACATGTAAGGCAGAAATAATAATAAAAAGTGACCTACAAATTGTTACACTTGACGGACTCTCTATTAACTTTGTGACTGACAGTGTAACGGACCAAAATGAAACAATTCAAAATCTTACATTCCACTTACCAAATTCCACGTTCGTTTTCTTTAGCACAGGTAGTTTATCCAAACAGTCCGTCCAGGTCCGAGGTCCTTTGTAACATTTCGTAGCAACCTAATTTTTTACGGTGTGGCGTTCTTTAGCCCCACACCCAAACCCAAGCTGGGGGACCGTCCCGTGTCGGTTGTCCGTGACTGCTTATTCAATATATTCGCAGCTACTCTCCATATTTGGAAGTCATCTCCTCCATCCGCAACCTCAGGACGCACCATGGTGTTCGGTGTTTACGATTTTTAAAAGCACATACTCACTAGCTTCCAAATAAGTTGTTCGTTTTACAACACCTCCATATTTAACGTCTCCTCTTATCCAAAATGGCGACCAAAAGGGTTACAAATTTTGAAACGAATTCTTCCATATTAAGGGATCCTGTAATCAGTAATTATGCACTTCTTCAAGTACTACAGAATTCTCAATTCGAAAATTTAAGAAACTGTTATAAGGATTGTATTGAAAACTTCGTTTGTATTTCAAACAACAAAACATGTGTACCAACACTTCACGCAGCCTAACGCAGAGTGGTTTCTGGATGCTTTTAGATATTTAATTATTACCTCGATTAATATGAAATCATAAATACTTGCAATTAGACTAGTTAGCACATCTCACGATACTGGACACTATTTCACTACACAACACAAATACGTGAGTTTGAAAAGCTTGCCAACGCGTACCCACGTCCTCTACGATCTCAACAAGAAGCCTTGTACTGCTACTGGCTGCTCACGAACCGCGATCGGCGCCTCGGTGACGTAACTAGTTGAGAGATATCACACTTGCTTATCCTAATCAGAATACATCCGAATACATCCGAAAGATGTCACTGTCAACAGGAGACAGTGGTGGCTTTGCGTATTACATCCATTCAGAATGAAGGAATGTGATACACACATACTTTCCTAAATTTCGGTAGCAGTACCATCTGTCACGAATTTCAAAATGCAGTGAATATTTTATACAAACATTGTCTAACTGTTATTTGGTCACAGAACGTAGGTTCTTACTTCGAGCGGTGAACAGAAGTTTTGAAAACGAAATACTGAGCGCAATTTTCAGACATAAGAGAGTTATATGAACATAAAAATGTAGACAATTAAATAATTCGAGGATTCATTGTTTATGCACTCGCGCATAACGATAAATTAACTTCCATGTTTTAAGGTTTAAGATGTAATCCGATAGATGTTCACCGACGTTTTGGAGAAAGGCACTCAATCTTTAAGGTCGAATAGTAAAGCAAGCAAATAACCAGCAAAAAGCAGACAGCAAGAATATTTACTTCTTGTGGGTTACTTAGTTGCCTTATTCTATAAACATTTAATATAGGACGGACGTTTTTCTAAAAAGTCGAACTTCTATCGGATTATACCGCATCACATCCAAGACGATAGTATTATCCAGAAGTATTGTAGTTCTCCTCAGACTTATTTTTGGGTTATTTAATGCAGCTCTTAGAATATTGTATAGTGACCAATGGTAGGATCATTATGAATGATGAATCCGAAAGGATGTAGAAGGAAGCAGTTGTATCCTGTTTAAGCTCATTTCACGGAAATTGTTTGGGCAGGTTAATGATATAGGAGAGAACGCTCTGGACTGCCTTTAGCTGGTTAGTGTATTAAACTATACCCCTTTCGAAAACTGCAGGCTAAGTAGGCATAATGTGGTGAATATTATGACGTTCAATGTGAAATTTTAGGAAGATTATGAATGAACGACGGATAGAGAGACAGAGAGAGAGAGAGAGGAAGGTGAAAGAGAGAAATGTCACAAATTATTTCAAGCCACCACCCGTTAATTCATCTTTATTTACGTACAAGTTAAATGTAGGTGAAAAACAGAACATGTAGGATGAGTTCGATTCGAATAAATAACCCACCGAACATGGGAATGATAGTGTCCTAGACCAGAGTATGACGTGACTTATGATGCGCGTGTCTTGTCATCCCCAAACAAGAGAACAGGAGACAGGGTCAGAGTCAGAATCGGAGTCAGAGTTAGTTTACGACTGGCGGTTTACAGCCAATCAGTTCGTCTTGGCGACAAGCTCCTTGAGACCTACTGCCAGAATTTTTATTTTCAAACTGAACACTTGCGGTTATAGTGCTTATGTAACATCAACTCTTACGAGAAGATGGGTCTGTCGTTTGCAATTGCTGCTGGTCCTCGCCAGAGCAGTCATTCTCTGGTCCGAGTCCCGCGGGTCTCATGACCACATTTTACTGTCTCATATTCGAGACTCCCCCAAACTGCAGGGCAAGGTCACTGTATTTATATCCCCCAGGACCAGGGTGGGTTCGATTTTACCCCCAGGCACTGGGTTTCCTTTTCATATCCTCCCACGACTCGAAGGGCTATGATGGCATTATTCGACCCCGCCTCCACGCGGGATCAGGGGGAGACACTGCCTGCCATTGACGCTATATAGCCTAGCTGTTGGCTGTCGTGAAAGAACCAACAACCGTCCTCCACCCATTCAGACAAATATGCAACCTCTATTGGCACCAAATGTAACCAATGAAGAGGTTGTGGTTTTGAGAACGTTATATATTGTAGCCTGCATGTGGTCACTCAAGGTTTTTCTTGATATCCATTATCATCATACCTCTGCACGCTCTGCACTTACATTCCTTTGATGGCCCTTTATAGTTTACATAATCGTTATAATTTAAAAAAATATCCGTATCCTCTAATTCAGTTAATCCTATGCACACTCTTCAGTATCCCATTCATCATCCTTTCATTAAGTATTATAATACACTTTTTTAACTCGTAGGACCTAATATAGACTATTGAACTATTGAAGGACGCAGTCCTCACAGTGCTAGGGACAGTTTTATGGCTCATCCCTCATACTCATAGTATTTGAAAATCGAACTGGTGACGTAGGTTACTAATCTCTGGCATTTGCTGTCTGCTGCTTGCAGTTATAATCGTTGTTAACTGTCGCCGGAGGGAACCAAAATAAGGCCGTTTTTTTTCTGCGTAGAAGAATGGGAAGAGTAGCAAGAGCCAGCAATGTTACTGTAAATTGACACGAAGCGTAAGAAGGTGGGTAAAATCGGTTTAATAGTGTTTTTGTATTAGTGTAAATATAATTGTAGATATATACGGTTTCAGCCAGCAATGTTACTGTAAATTGACACGAAGCGTAAGAAGGTGGGTAAAATCGGTTTAATAGTGTTTTTGTATTAGTGTAAATATAATTGTAGATATATACAGTTTCAATATTAATATTTTGTTCACTAAATTGATAACATTTTAGAAATGTTTGTAAATATTATTGCCACTATGATGGTAGCATGTGCATTAAAATTCACATTGAACATGAGCAGTCTATGTCTGTTGTGCATCGGAAAATTGTCAGAAGAGTCGCATGAAGGACGTTTCTGCATTATCATCATCCTTCTCCTCTTCCATAATTTTCTGGGTCTTTATAAGCATTATATCATGGGGATTATATGAGAACCCAATCTTTAAACGTGTACATTCCATTTTCTTCTGCAGTTTAGGACAAATCTGTTACTGATGACATCAGTAACACGGTCAATGTTTTTAGTTTATTTTAGAAATGTTTGTAAATATTATTGCCACTATGATGGTAGCATGTGCATTAAAATTCACATTGAACATGAGCAGTCTATGTCTGTTGTGCATCGGAAAATTGTCAGAAGAGTCGCATGAAGGACGTTTCTGCATTATCATCATCCTTCTCCTCTTCCATAATTTTCTGGGTCTTTATAAGCATTATATCATGGGGATTATATGAGAACCCAATCTTTAAACGTGTACATTCCATTTTCTTCTGCAGTTTAGGACAAATCTGTTACTGATGACATCAGTAACACGGTCAATGTT
Organism: Cryptotermes secundus; assembly: GCF_002891405.2. Lineage (NCBI taxonomy): Eukaryota > Metazoa > Arthropoda > Insecta > Blattodea > Kalotermitidae > Cryptotermes > Cryptotermes secundus. The sequence goes on along the minus strand of NW_019735498.1, from coordinate 3,078 downwards.
TTTAGTTTATTTTAGAAATGTTTGTAAATATTATTGCCACTATGATGGTAGCATGTGCATTAAAATTCACATTGAACATGAGCAGTCTATGTCTGTTGTGCATCGGAAAATTGTCAGAAGAGTCGCATGAAGGACGTTTCTGCATTATCATCATCCTTCTCCTCTTCCATAATTTTCTGGGTCTTTATAAGCATTATATCATGGGGATTATATGAGAACCCAATCTTTAAACGTGTACATTCCATTTTCTTCTGCAGTTTAGGACAAATCTGTTACTGATGACATCAGTAACACGGTCAATGTTTTTAGTTTATTTTAGAAATGTTTGTAAATATTATTGCCACTATGATGGTAGCATGTGCATTAAAATTCACATTGAACATGAGCAGTCTATGTCTGTTGTGCATCGGAAAATTGTCAGAAGAGTCGCATGAAGGACGTTTCTGCATTATCATCATCCTTCTCCTCTTCCATAATTTTCTGGGTCTTTATAAGCATTATATCATGGGGATTATATGAGAACCCAATCTTTAAACGTGTACATTCCATTTTCTTCTGCAGTTTAGGACAAATCTGTTACTGATGACATCAGTAACACGGTCAATGTTTTTAGTTTATTTTATGCAATATGTATTTGATGATATTGAGTATTCCAAGAATAAAAATTTAGCAGGTTCCTAAAAGCGCTGTCAGTGTAAGTTATTCCTCCTCCCACACAGCAATTTTCAGAAGTTGCCAGTCAACACAGCAAAGGAAAGATTTTCTGTTTGTATGCAGTGTGCAGGACACAGACACTGGAAATTAATGTGTGTGGTCATACTGTCAAGCACTTTTGTTGTGAACATATGGACACCCTCTCATCAGTCCTCATGCTTAGCTGCCGCGTATTAACATTAATGGCACTGTTATAACAGTGCATGAATGTGGTCCAGCTGGCAAATTTCACATTTTTTAATACTAATACTGTTGCCACTGTGATAAAATCCTGTCAGTCCCACGGTACTTGGGAATTTAAAATCACCTATTCGAGCAATTATTGTGTTTTTGGACATTATCTATCATCCTGTTCTTTTTATTTAAAACACATCGGTTTGAAGACTGGATTCTGTCTCCATCCTCAGATAAAAGTGTACTCAGCTGGGTCTTAGTTCCTCTCTCCAAGGGACTAGCTGTATTGATTTGCCCCAGTGGAGAAGACATTTGCCTGGAGACGGAGACAGAATAAAAAACAGGACAATGGATAATGTCCAAAAACACAATAATTGTGTTGGTGTACCATCGTCACCATAATTCAAGGGTGAAAAATTAATGTTGGTTTAGTAAGGGTTTTTTAAGTTTGAATTTTTATGTGTCTTGAAATTAATTCAATTTAAGAAATTTTGTTTATGTTATTTAGAAAAATATTAACATAATCCACTCTTTTTGTGCTAATACATAATTCCTTTTGGCTTCTTTTTACTTCTTAAGTACATTGACTTTGGGTTTTCCATATTATGTTTTCTGGTAGAGGTTTACTGATATTTCAGAGGAATTTACTGTCTCCATCTTCATGGTCAAAAAGTAAGCTAAGGAAGCAAGTGGCGCAAATGGAGTGTGGGAAAAGTGGTGCAGGTATGGATGGGTATGAGCTTCAGGTGAGCCAGTTGCTGTAAGGAGAAAAGTAGTAGTGGCACTTCAAGGGGAAATTTTGTGTTCCAGGAAAGAGGTTGGCAAATGGAACACTTTTTCCATGCTCAGGTTACGCTGCTCACTTGGTTTTGATCTTTGACCCTGAAGGTGATAGCACGAGTATGTTTGTCCAAAAGGTAGTGATTTTAACCAGACTACATGGTGCAAAATCCCAGAAAGTGGCCCTCACAATCATCACCGTGAGAATATGAGTAAAAAGCACACCTAATGGGGAAGTTGAATCTGTTATCATTATGTTCTCCCCATAAACTCACTTATTAAATTGTATGTTGAGGGATTAATGCCTTAAGTGTTCTAATAAACTTGGGTTAATTTCATTGCAGTGTATCTCATACTTTACATCAGGCATGTCCACCTTCAAACAGGTTGTGATCAACTTTTTACTGTCAAAACTGCCAGTGATCTACCACCTCATCCTATCATCATACCTCGCTCTAAGCAAAAATATTGGTGAAAATAACATGACACATGATGTTTATTGTAAAAGCAACTAGTAACTGGGCTGTCTCTGATGACTGTAGATTCATCCAGCTGGAGGGAAAGAGCAACACAGTTGGAAACATGTTTCAACAACTGTTCAGTTATGTTTCCACACATCATTTCTAGTGAATCATGCGTTCTGTCGATCACTTTTGCATCAGCACATTCGCAGCTAATGACAAGTGATGAAATAGGAGTTCACGTGATAAGGATAGAGTAGGGACTTCCCCACAGTTCACTTAACACAAGTGTAAACCAATTTTCATGTAAGCTACATAAGAACAGAAAAATAGGAATGACTAATGTGTATTTTCCCTTCAAAATCTGAATATAATCATATTATATCACAAGTGAATTTACATGCTTTTCACGTATAATTTCCTTGTAGGCCTATGAGATTGACCAAAAATCGTCCCACGATCGACGCGTTGGACCTGCCTGCTTTACATTATGCCACATAACCAGAAGTAATCCAAGGCAACCGCATAAAAGAGAAAACAGCTTTATACTGTGCAGCAGAGTCCTTAATCACAACAGCCTGTACATGTGAAGATGGTCAGTTGGTCCGAAACACATAGTGTCAGTAAAAAAAAGTGATGAGTAAATAGTAACTGACATTGTACGTAGATGGTATAAAATCAAAACGCAGTCAGATCTGTGCAGTGAATCAGGATGCTGCAGTATAACATTTTTAACAGTGCTGAATATTGAAAATTTTAAACATAATTTGACAGAAATTTATAAAATATTTAGAGGGGCAACATTTGTGTGAATATGTCATACAGGTTACAGATTGTCCTATTTATTAAAATGTCAAATTTAAATGCATTCACAAGCCACTGTGACCCAGTCTGTGCATATTAATTCTTATATGCCTGAGAGTTGGCTTACTCTTGCCAGGGGAGACCT
>NW_019735497.1:0-457 GCF_002891405.2 Cryptotermes secundus | reverse complement strand
TATTCGTTGCTAGCTAGCTAGCTTTGCGTTTCTAGCTTGCTAGCTTTTAGTTGCTAGCTTGCTAGATTGCTAGATTTGGTTTGCTAAATTGCTAGCTTTGCGTTGCTATATTGCTAGCTTATCGTTGCTAGCTTGCTAAATTAGCGTTGTTGATGGTAGCTTTGCGTTGCTAGCTTGTTTGCTTTGCGTTGCTAGCTTTCTTACTTTGCGTTGCTAGCTTGCTAACTCTGTGTTGCTACCTTGCTAGCTTGGCGTTGAAAACTTGCTAGCTCTGAATAGCTAGCTTAATAGATTGCTAGATTTGCGTTGATTACTAACTAGCTTTGCGTTGCTCGCTTGCTAGCTTTGCGTTCTAGGATGCTAGATTTGCGTAGCTAGCTTGCTAACTTTGTGTTTCTACCTTTCTACCTTTGAGTTGATAGCTTGCTAGCTTTGAGTTGCTATCTTTCTAATTTGC
>NW_019735496.1:84752-94531 GCF_002891405.2 Cryptotermes secundus | reverse complement strand
AACTGATATGAAAACAGACAGAACTTTAATACAACTGCATACAGATCTCTTGGAAAAAAATGNTGGGTGCAGCTCTGAAAGTGGCCACATATCAAAGGAAAGGCCACAATGTAACGATTCTGAGCAGGAAACTCCAGACACATGTGAAACTGATTGTCAAATATCTTGTTGTAAAAACTGATATGAAAACAGACAGAACTTTAATACAACTGCATACAGATCTCTTGGAAAAAAATGCCAATATGACTTCACAGCATTCAAATTACAGTGCATGTGATGCTTCAAACATAATAGTGTACCTCAGTTTTTTTAAATGAATTAGGTCCTGAAAGTCAAACTAAAGCACCGTAACACCACAAGATGTAAATATGACATGCTGACGTTCTCTTATATTTTTGACATACCACAGTTTCCATAATGATGTCTCAAATGAAACCTCAAGTTGGTGACCACTATGACTGCGAAACTTGGAAAGAATATGCTTTGTTATTACTCTGTTCCATTTATCAACTTTCACTTTTTTTATTTAAGTCAATTCAAATTAGTGTAAAGAATGATTTATGCACACAATTAGTACTTACCAAAATATGGACAGATCTGATGTCTCCACCAAAATCTCATCTAAATAATCTACCATTTTGGAATGGAAAACTACTGTGTCCAGAAGAGATGCCAATTCATGATTTTCTGACAATACAAGTTGAGCCTTGTTCAAAGAAGTGTATGCCTGAAATCTTATCCAATCAAGTTGAATTGCTCGAAAATCGAACATCTCATTTTCTTCAACTGAAAATATCAGTGACACTCAGTTCAATTTCATTAATATCCACATATGGAAATTTTTTTGTACCGATCCACATATGGGTTAATATGTTAACAGTAAGGATATAAATGTACTGCTTCTATCAACGCAAATTCAAATATTCTTTTGGCAATTGAATATGTTTGAGAACATAAATAGGTAATTTATTTTATTGAACCAAACTGCTAGAAGCAAGTTATGTTTTTTATGGTATTTATTTCTCTTCTTTAAATGCTTTTGCTTTCAATAGGCTCCAACAGAGCTTAACAGCATACAGTTAAATGTCATTACAACAAACTTCAGACCTCACAAATACATTCATAAACAAGAAATTTCTCTTAAATTAAAATGTGATGTATAAAAATTATGCACAAATATAATATATATACATAAAATGTATCAATTTTTGTAACAAAGCATTATAATCTCAAATTCATCCACCTACAAGCTAAAGGTGGGCAATGCTGTACATAAACATACTTTTATAGAATATGGAACTATAAATCCTTAACCAAATTTAATGATAAAAAATTACATTAATTCGATACAAACTGTAAAATAATTTTACACAGCAGCCACACGTAATGGCTACAATTAATTATAACAATATTGCGGGGTTTCACAACTTATAACCCTATTCGCAATATTCAATTCACTCTATTGTCAGTAGTCTACACGTTTCATAGTACGGGAGCTATATAAGTGTTACTGTATCACACACTCCCAATCAATTCTCAGTTATCACAAACTGTCACTGATTATCACACACTTTCACTCGTAACTCGCCGCTGGCTAGATTCCAACTCTGCTCGCAGGCTGCTGCCTTGAGGACTGTTGATAACACACTGGCTTTCGCTTGCTGCTCAGCTGGCTTATATTCCGTTCGCTGTTACCTGTTGCCCATATCAACAGCGTCGTTGTGTGCCACGTAACAGTGTCCGCGTATAGCCTAGCAACGCTGTTACCTCACGCCGTCTTACGTCACCGCTGTTGACTCATGTTGCATAGCTACCAGGACGCTGGGACTCAGCTAACTTCGGCTCCGCTCGGCGCGTCAGCTCCGGGGGTGGGGTCCAGCTAGCGCGACACGTCACAATACTTATAGAGCATTTGATGGNTCGGGGCCGCTCGCGCGGCGCGCCTGGCGCCCGCGGCGGGGGCGGCGCGTCGGGGGGGGGGGGTCCAGCTAGCACGACACGTCGCAATATTTTTAGCCTCTTGAGGAATAGGATTTAAATTCCAAGACACTCTCCACGGCCTCACTTTTTCAAGAGGGCTGGATGTCCTTATAAATAGGAAGTTCTTTTTAAATTTTGTTTTGTTTCATATTTTAAATTCAAACTGAATAAAAAACTAGGCTCATACATTAATATTAACAACAGATAATTTTACAGGAAAGGGTATGACATATTTTATGTAGAATTTGTGGAGATTATATGATGGATTAAGCTAATCTGATTGGCTACATCAACCCACCTCACCAAATATGTGTAATCTTGTAAACAGAATATGATTACTGACATTATACAATTACCTTGTTTCACAGACAGGCCCTGAATGGTGTTGCAAATGGAAGACAGAATGATACTTTCATCTTCAGGGCACACTTGTAGATTCCGAACCATCTGGTTTAGAGAAATGGCATCATAACCTGTAAGGTACTGGACATAGTAACGCTGCACGACTTGGCTGTACTTCTGAACCAGAACTGCACATATAAAAAAAGGCTATTCATAGAAGCTAACTGCTTTACAGTCTATGTCAAACTGAAGAGCCACACACACACATGATATGGCTGATTTTACAATGTAATATTCTATTTCTAGCAAAAGCAACCCTAAAGACCTTTTTTCATACGAGTGACTGCATATTCATTACCAAAAGTTTAAAATGATGGCATGTTTCTAATTCCACAACGTTATCAGTTTCAATATTTCAAATTTTCTTCCCTAATGGAATACCTCAGAACAAGTATTTTGATTACTAGGTTTTTGGACTTCTTCCATCATCTGGAATTCTAGGTGATAGAGGACACGACATTTCAGAAACTGAATCTGTTTGTCTGGTCCAGTGATTGAGATTAGCTCTTTCTAAGGGGCCCAACTGAGTAGGTGTCTTCCTTTCTCACCTGAAGATGGAAATAGATCCAGTTTCCAAAACGTTGTGTCCTCTATTACCTAGAATTCTGGATGATGGAAAAAGTCCAAAAACCCAGTAATTCTGTCATCCCCCATCGTCAGAAGCCTTTAGAATTTACGAGTATTTTGGTACGTACACTTTGTGACATTATAGTAATGTCCACAAGAACAGAACCTATACACGGATTCTGCATTGAAATACCACTGATAATATGCCCAGAACACTACACTGGCATTTACGTAGGCAAGTCAAATGAAAACCTTAAATATTTTTTTGAGTATTATTTATTGTGCACAAGTGGTACAAAGCTGTATCACTTTTCAACATAATCTCCCCCACGCTCAATGAAAGTCCTCCAGCACTTACAAAGTGCATGAATTCCTTTAGAAAAAAATTCTTTTGGTAGTCCGCGCAACCACTCATACACCACGTGGTGTACCTCTTCATCAGAACATAAATAATAAAAAACTGGTATTTGAAAAGCAGTTACAGGCCAGCCGACACTTTTTGGCCGGTGTCCTTCACTGTCAGGGCATGAGAGCGAGTCTATGCTATGTACTTACTTCGTCTGCAGAGAGAACATTCGTAGGCTGGCTGCTTGTGAGGTTGGAAGTTGCTCTCCGACTGCAGGATGAATTTAACTGGAACTTTAGTCCTATCAGACACAATTCAGGCTTTTTAACATCCTATTATGATGAACTAATTTACTCACAGTATGCTGCACTACACTAGCAACGTTAAATTAAAATACACATAAACCTAACACAATACTAATTATTTGTCTAACAGTTCCACTCCAGACAAGTCACTGTTTTCACCGAGTTCATTTGTATCATTATCACTGGAGTCGCTGTCACTGCTGTCTTCAGAACATCGGATGATAATTCTTTCTATAGTGTTCTTTCTAATTCCCTCTTTTTCGATATATTCCTTTTCATTATTTTCAGTGCGGTTGCAAACTTCTTCCCAATTTTCTATGCCAAATTCACTGAACAATTTCTCACACTTCTTTGCCATGTCATCCAAATGAAATGAGACATTTTCTGCCCCTATTGACTGCTTAACATCAGCCCAAACGAGTTCAATCGGATTCAAGTCTGGATGATAAGGTGGAAGTGGTAATACCGTGCATCCATATGCAGCCATTATGTTGTCCATTACGAAGTTCTTGTGGAGGGGTTTATGTGCCTTTATCAGGTCACAGAGCTGAATTTTGAGCATTCTGTTATGAAATGGCACATTGCTCACTGTAAGCCACTCCATCATCTTGGCCTTCATGGTCTGGCTGGTGGGCGCCTTATTAAACTGCACGTTGTGATATAAGAACTGATTTTGGAGGCAAATTTGCAATAAGTTTTTCTGTTAGCCACTTCTGATAATTTGTCGCGTTCATTTCATTATGATAGTCCCTGGTCTTGAGATGAGATTTAAATATCAACAATGATTCGGGAATGAAGCCAGTTCTGCCTCCCGCGTGAACAATAATCAGCCTCTAGCCCTTTGATACGGGTGGCATGTACCCTGATGGAGTGTCATCTGTCCAGTTTTTAGGTCTGGTGTGACTGCTGTGAATGAAGGTCTAGTCCTCATAAATTATAGTCTGACCTTCCTCCCTGTACTTCTTTATTGCATGAAAATATGCTACTCTCTTCAACCTAATGTCATCCCTCTCGATCAAGGCGCCCATTATTTCGCGTTTTCTTCCATTTAAAACCCATCTTCCGTAAAATCAATTTCAGGCTGGTACTACCTCCCTTGAAATTTACGGTTTCCCTGAGTTTTGGAAGTAGTTTCCTCACAGCAGGCACAGTGTCTTCTTGGGTGTAGAAACCATACATTGTCCGTCGAATCACAGATATATCAAATTATCTGGATTTGTTATCCATTTAGGTACACAATGCTGCTTACTGGGAGTTCCAAACATAGCGCCTTCTTTTTCACATCGAGAACCTTCATTCAGAATTCTCCGTAATCTTCTTTCTGAAACTCCGGTTGACCTTACTACTCTCTCTTGTACCTTTCTTAACGGTATCAAAACATGACCTGCAGCCGCTTCACTTTTCATAAATGAATGGATGTTATTTACAACCTCTTGGGTCTGGCTGTGCAATGATTCATTACCAAGTTTTGACTGAATAAATGGCATCTGTTTTCTTTTTAAGTGTGTTACTGCCTGGAAAGTTAATATATCAATTAAAAACAAGCATCTGGCACATGGGAAAAGCACACAGTATCTACTAGTAACAGTGATCCTATGAGCTCAACATCTCCCTTCTTACTGAGGCAACATAGTGTCGCTGCGCATGCTCACCAATCTTAGGCTCGCTGACTTGAGTCAGACCACTGCGCATCAGAGATCCACCAGCCAAAATCGGCCATCCCACCAATACAACACACTCCAAACAACTTCAAATACATATATTAAAATAAACAGACAATGGAGGATGTTCTTGTTACAGAAGCCAGGTTCCCAGACGAACATAATTTCCAGTAACATGACTAAGCAATAAATGACCATCTGCAGGAGGGCACAGTAAAGAAAATGATGTCAAAAAAGAGGTAAAATCTTACCTCGTAATTCCTCCATATGAAAGAGCAATTCTGGTAACTGATGATCAACCAAATCTTCTGCTGTTTTTCCTTTGCTTTTCTGTTGTGGTGGATTATCACTGTGTCGCAAGAGCCAGTATACTTCATCTCTCGCACAACAAAGTCCAATAAATATCAGCAATGCCTGACAACAATATATTAAAATAAAGACACATTAAAAATTGTGAAACATCCACTTATCCCTGGGAAGGACTGGACAGAATGAAGCACAATTTTGGCAAACTTGTGTGAGTGTGCATGCATATGCGGCGGTGGTGGTAGTGACAATTATATGAATATTTCATGCCTCTGGAATGAACAACGTATAAATGCAAATAGTAAGTAAAAGTAAGTAAACGTAAAGGCATCCCTGTAACAGGCCATGGACGCCCATAGGGTTGTGAGATGTTGAGGTTCCCACACTTTCTAGACAATTGGCTAATAGATGGCAGCATGGTAGTCAGCCTTATGGGCCAACTGCCCTTTACCCCCAAGAACATTCCAGGAATATTCCTGGTACTCATATCTGTTAGAGGCTGAGTCAACCCCAGGCTCATAGTGCAGCTGGAAGGATGAGGTAAATTGAAAAAAATTCAATGACCTCATCAGGATCTGATCCCATGATCTTCCAGCTTGTAGCATAGTGCCCCTAAATGCAAATGGTGTATATGGAAAGGTCCCTGGACTGTTATTGTTGTAACTTGCCTCAGTGAAAGAAGATGAGAGGGGAGGCCAAGGTCACAGTTCCGCAAGCCTGTTGCATCCATGACCGAAACCCTTGAAATGCTTCATGAGGCTTTTGGAGAACATTCTTTAAGCTGAACAATGGTTTCTGAATGGCATTCATGATTCAAGGCTGGTTGCGTGTCAGCTGAAGATGACGAATGTTCGGGGCGACAAAGCACCAGCAAAATGACATAAAAGTTGAAAAAATTTGGGAACTCATCCACAAGGACCGTCATGGAACAACCCATGAGCTTGCCGAGACTGCTGGGATCAGTTATGGAGTCTGCCAGGAGATCTTAACAAAAAATCTGAATATGCACACCATGTCATGAAGTTTCTTCCCAGACTCTTGACAAATGAGCAAGAGCAACAGTGCATAAAACATGTCTTGAGCTATGAAAGGCCAACAGGTACCCAACTTTTATCTCAAGGATTATAATAGACGACAAAAGTTGGATTTACGGTTATGACCCAACAACCACCGGAGTGGAAGAGCCCAAAATCACCTAGAGCAAGAGAGGCAACACAGGTCCAGAGTTCAACAAAGAGCATGCTCATTGTTTGTTTTATGTGAACGGGCTTTTTCACTGTGAATTTATTCCTCCTAATGCTATGGTAAACTCTGACTTTTATTGTGACATTTTGAGATGCTTGAGAGAAAATGTGAGATGAAAAAGACCAGAAATTTGCTGCAACCAAACTGGCTCCATCATGACAACACGTCTGTCCACATGTCCCTGAAAATATGATTATCATTCCCCATCCTCCCTAATTGTTGGACTCAGTGCCCTGTGATTTCCATTGTTTCCTAAACTGAAAATGAACTGAAGGGACAACATTTTGAAACAGTTTCTGACATCCAAAGGGAATTGCAAGTGGCACTCAACAGCATTAAGGAAAGTAACTTCCACAGTGCTTGTGAAGCATGGAAAGAATTATGGGATTGCTGTATACTAGGGTGACCAACTTTCGGTCATGAATTTTAGGGAGATTTAGTCAGGACAAATTTTGCACATTTTTAGCTGCGCGGCGTCAGTCCAGCAAACGTTCATGGAATGGATAATATTAAACAAAACAATTAATTTACATTGTATATAATATACAGGTCACAATATAGAATAAATTTTACAAATTTTCATGTTTGTTAGTCCTAACCTATATGTATTTGTCCACTAATGCTGCAGAACTAAGCATTTTTTTATCTTATTGTGCAAATTTCAAAAACTCTTTACAACTATAGTCATAATTAATTGCTACCATTAGCTCTGACTTAATTAGTTCTAAGCTGCTTTGATTTCTCTGATCAGTACATTTATTGCTCATCAGTGAAAAAATTCTTTCAGTACCACATTCAGAACACTTTTTGCACTAGAAAACTCTTCATACAGGCTGTCCTCATTTACATAATCAAGATTAAATTCTTTTACAATGGTTTGAAAATGTCTGAAAGAAAGTTCAGTGTTTAAATTTAATGGCAAAAGACAATGGACAGGATTTGCATTTGATAACTCAAAATTCTTGGAAATGTACTTTTGCAAGCAACAGTAGAAATTAACAAAATCATCTCTCGCACATTTCTGCAGGGGTGGACTCAAACAGTTTAAAATTTTTTCCATGCAGTACCAAAAAACCTGTCCTCTATCCTCTGCTGAATTTTATTGCCTACACATTGCATTACACTGTAGCATTCCATGATGCTAAGATTAGCAGTTTCAAGAATTTTGGCAGATTGAACAAGTACTGCACCAATGTTGGAAAAAAAAAAATTAAGATATGCCTCAATAACACACTCCTTTTCTGAATCTTTATCACTGAAATGTTTTTTTAATATTTTTGGACCATCATTCACACTTTTGAAATAACTCTTAATAGGTAACCAGTTTTGTATTAATCTGTCCACAGCTGATGTTAGGGAAATCCAATGAGTGGGCACATGACGAACAATCTCCAACCACTTGGCATCAACAAGATCAAAGAATGACTTCAACTCCTCTTCTTTTTGCTGATACCGAAAAGTGTCATTATATTTTTAAGATGATCATTTCAATATCCACATCTAATCCATCAGATGCATGTTTTGTGGCATTATGCAATATATGATCTGAGCAGTTTGCTTTAAGCACATTTTTGTTATCTTCTTGTAGTAGTTTTGAACAGAGAATTATGCTTCCCATAATTCACATTTGCATTATCTGCACAATATGAAGTTAGATATTTTATATCTAACTTGTGTGTATCAAGTGAAGACTTGATCAAATTATGGGTAGCATTAGCTGTTTCATCAGTTTGTTCAATGAAGTACAGGAGCCTATTTTTAACACCACTAAGATGGTGAAAATACCTCACAACCAGTGGGAATATCTTTCTATTTTTGTGGTTGGAGGCATCAGTTGCAATAGAGAAAATGTTGCTTGATTTTGCTGGATCCTTCAACACATCGATGAGGTCTGGCACACTTCTTGGCGCTAGGACATTTTTCACAATAGCCTCTGCCTTTGTTCGGCCACAGGACATCTTCTTAGCCAAGTTAAGAGTCGTGGAAAATATCCTTCGATAACTTACTTCCATATTTCATACTTCTGTAGCCGATGTTATGTTTTACAGTATGGAAAACCAATGCTAGCTCACCTGCAACGTTTTTGAAGTCTTTGCTGCTGTTCCCGAAAAAGAGGTCTAAATTTGAATAGGTCTTCACGTCCCTTTCCTTTCGTTTATGCTCTTCTGTGCAAGAATGTTGTCTGCAGTCGGTATTACCCCCATGAGCGATGCTGAGCTCACGTTTTCAAAGTATACAATAAGCTCTGTAAACGTTGGAGGGCACGAATTTAACCATATTGTTCTTCCCATTTTCTCAAGTAAACACACAAGTATTTAGTTTTCTTCTTAGGTGGAGTTCTTGCATTGTTGCTTCCACTTTCACTACTCATTATGAAAATGGATTCAAGTTGGTAATTATTTAAGAGCACGAGGATGAACACGTCAACAAGAAAGAACAGAAAATATTACAATACCTGTATCGGATATTCCGCTATCGATTATTATAGGTAATTTTTCGATATTTATCGATGAGTACCTCCAAGTCTAACTGTCGATGATAATAACAGTCTATATCGGAATATATTTGGCGGGAATATTATACAATTTAAATTTTGCGATCTTGATTGTTAATGAAATATACGGGAGATATAGAAGGGCGGGAGGATCCAAAAAAATTAGCTCTAATACGGGAGATCCAGGGAAATACGGGAGAGTTGGTCACCCTACTGTATACATTCCCAAGGAGGCTGTTTTGAATTGAATTGAATTTATTTACATTCTATAAATCCTAAGCAGGTTAGTACCTTTGGATACAGAACAAGTCAAAAGGTTACATACATAAGTACAGGCAATTTTAGCTTAAAAATTAATATAACTTAATTTTACATCATTCTCTATTTACATTGAAGTATTCATCTAAAGAGTAGAAGGAATGAGCATGTAGATAATTCTTTAACTCTGATTTAAACTTTTTAGTATCATTGCC
>NW_019735496.1:78454-83135 GCF_002891405.2 Cryptotermes secundus | reverse complement strand
TGGGCTGAAAGTCAATATTATTTATTTCTATGAGTTGAGCATCATGATCGGATAAGCCATTTATAAAGGGTCCTACAGTATAGTCTCTTAATTTTGAGTTATCAATGAATATATTATCTATCGCTGAACTAGAATTATTTTGAACTCTTGTGGGAAAGTTAACAGTACTGGAGAGATTGTAAGATGATAACAAAGAGTCTAAATTTAGTTTCCTATTACTGTCGATGAGATAGTTTATATTTATATCACCACAAATTATAAATTCAACTTTTGAACTATGCAGTACATTTAGGATGGTTTCTAATCTATTTATAAAGTGATTGAAGTTTCCAGATGGGGCTCTATATAGTCAGTATACAAATATTAGAAAAAGGAGAGTCTAACTTTAGAGCACATGCTTCCAGATCCTGGTCTTTGCAGTCTTTAAAGATAGCAGTCAAAATTGAGTAAGTTATGCTAGCATTTCTTTTTTGGCCTAGTCTGGGAACTTTCTAATACACCTAGTATACTAATGAAGAGGGAAAGAGGTGCAAATAACCCAACTTTTACACCTTTTTTGCTCTCTTAAATTTTAGCAAGTTATTTTTGAGATAAACAGAGAAATTGATGTAGGCATTCATGTAAGAGGTAATTAAAATTACTCAATTTATATAAAAACTGAAGCAAGTCAAATATTTTTTTTTAATTTCCCTAGTATCAAATTTCATCAAAATCCATCACGTGGTTCAGGAGTTGTTTCATGCATATAGGCAGATGGATGGACTGACTTAAAAGGCACTCCATACGGTTTCGAACGTACCTTAAAAGGCACACAGCTAAGCCCCAAACTGGATAATACACATAAACACAACTAGGAACATCATGTTAAGTTACCTGATGGGCAAAGCCATATATATTTTTTAAAGTTCCATACAACTTGTCACAACTTCAGTTATAACTATGTATAAAGTAGAGACTGAATATCTTATTTTTATTGTAAAGTTTCTGCCATCTGAATAGTATTCATATTAAGAATATTATTGGCTGAAACATATAATGCACAATTTGTCAAATGTACTATACAATGGAGGTTGTTTGCATTATAAGCTGGTGTAGTCTTCTGGGGGGGGGGGACACATGACAAAGTTCCATAATTCTTACATCTGGTGTATCACATCTCAGAAGTCAGAGTGTAAGTAAACAGAGATTCTTCTTCATCGAAAGTAAGACACACGTTTGGTCCTACAAGTCCAGGTTGATCAGTTAAGATTAAACCAAGCTCTTTGAGTGTTGTCCTTAAAAATTTTCTCCTTTCTCGATGATGATGGGCACTGGTTATGAAACCAAAATGGACCATAATATAAGTACAATATCAATAATATTTACCTAATGAAGAACCATTACCATACAAATTTTCACTGACTTGATCCAGCTACTAATATATAATGTAGTGTCACGTGTTGGGTTTGTCACACGACAAATAAATTCATGTGGGTCTCGGATTTAGTGAATCTTTATTGGACACATACACTTGCACACTTTACAGTTATCACTTGCAGTATTACAGTTACTGCTTCCACTGTATCTCGGCCGATACTGGACTGCTTTCGGCATCTATGTTCCAACTATCTTCAGCGGCAGCTATCCCAAGACTCACTTCTTATACTGAATACTCACTCTAGCATACTCGTCCTGAATAGTGTTCGCTGCTCCTTATATAGGCTCGGCACGGACAACACAGAGAAAACATTGATGCTCAGCAACAGATATCAGGTATTGTTGTCAGGTGTGTCTACCTACGCCTTGCCTAGCAACAGACGCCCTACTGTTGCGTGACGTCACAGCCTAGCCGGTGGGGTGTTTACCAAGCGTTGTTATGCAACAAACACTCATTGCTAGGGATATTCCTATGAAATGGTCTACTGGTATTGCATTACTATGGAAGTGTCTATTCCAAACACGTTATATTGCTCCCTTCTAAAGGTTGTTCATCTCTGAACAGCATAAAGGTTCTTCCTTGGTTTCGTTTCCTAAGGTGTTTTGCTGGCAACATCTACATTTGGTCTTACTGTTCTTCTCGAGTCTTTTTGCACTGTTCATCCTACCACTTCCGCCCCTCTCTTAAGTGATGCTCGTCCTAAGCACTTCCAAGGTCCAGGATTTGTTGGTCCGATTGTCTCACATTCATCCTTCGCTTCCATTCTTTCTTCATTCACCCTTCCTAGGGAGGTCAGTACTTCTACTACTGGTTCCCCCCATGCGGGCCGTTTCTTTTCTTCCGTTTTGGAGAGAGTTGACCCCTCCACAGTGTCTGGTTCTTGATGCCCGTTGCGATTCCGCGCAACTCGTCTGCTTGTGCATTTGCCCATGCCTCAAATTGTGTTCTTAGTCTCCTTATTGTCTCTCCACATTCATGTTTTTCTGGTGTCCTTTTCGACACATCCTGATGTGGACTTGTCTGTAACTTTAACTGGTCTCCCTGAGATCGGAGTTTCTTGTGCTGTGCTACATTCACACGGGTAGTGTTCAGCCTGAAGATGTCTCTCATGCGTCGTGCTACTGTCACGCGATGGGACATCTTGTCTATTGGTGTTTTCCATGCCACTTTCACACGGCATGTTGTCCTTCTGTAATTGACGGCCAATTTCTCCTGAGGTCCACGATTTTTCTGCGTCAAGTTTTTCAGTATCTGGCGGCGGTGTTCCTCAGCCAGTTTTCAGTACCTATGCCATTTTCTTGGTTCTCCAACCGGCATTATCTTCCGCGAGGACCTCTTCTATCTGTGCCACCTCAGGTTTCCTGTCCGGTGAGGTCGGCTTTCTCTCTTCTTGACACGCCTCTGTCGCTTCTCGGCAGGCCTTCGCCGCTTCCTCTATTTCAGGTTTGATTACAGCCACCATCTCCTTGTGGCTGGTGCCCATATTCTCTCGCATGGCTTCCGTCCTTGCTTTGATCGCTTCAACTCTATGTTGGAGTGTCTCGTCCAACTCTGATTGCATAGATCGCATTGTGGCCTTCATCTCTTCCTTGTTTTTCTGTCAGCTTTCATGTCTTCTTTGTCGGCCTTCCTATCTGCCGCCGCCTTTTCTTGGTTGGCGTCTAATTTGGCCATTAAATCTTCTTTGAATATATATATTCAACTGTATCCATTCTCCTGTTATTTCCTTTTTTTTTTGGGTTACAGTGTTCATAGACTGTCCTCAACAACCTACTGTCAGGCATCCAAAATCTATGTCACTGCCATACAGAATACACTGCTATACAAATGTCTTCCTCAACATGTCGATGCTTGAGACTTAAAAAATATGACATCATTCACTTACAGTTACTCCTATAAGAATATACTGCACCCTGACATCACTTCAGCCTATTGATTTTTTAAATCTTAACTTTATTACTTTTAACAACCCAACCAAGCTTTGTAACAGGAGGCGAAAGACTTGAAAAAACTGAAAAATTGCAACAAAAAAAGCAACATATCTTGAAATAAAAGTGTGTACCTGGAACAATGTAATATTATATAATAAATTACAACATAACAAAGATAATTAATGTACTAAAATTATAAAATGACATATTGTAAACATAGGTACCCTGCGTTTTATGAATACTCAATTTATGAATTTTTGCTACAACGAAGCGTGTCAATTTGTACCTACTTTTCACTTAACAAACTTCATTTTTGCTACAACAAACAATTTATGTTTGCAACTTTTTTTTGTGATCACAGAGAAATACATATACAACCCATGGGGAGGTCAGGTCAACCAACAAGTGTTAGGGACTTTCCCCAATGCCACTTTGTCCACTACAAATCCCACTTGACCAGACCCAGTATCAAACCCGGGCCGTTGCGGTGGGAAGCCAGTGACTAACCGCTTGAGCTACTGCACAGCCTCAAGTGTTAGGGACAGACAGTTTTCTCTGTAATACTCATGCACCGCATTTACAGTAACTGCCATGTAACAATTCAGCTTCTAGTGCACACCTTACTGCCTTTGTAGTCAGCAGACCTGCCAGAAAATTAATGTAATTTATTGTTGTTACTACCACACCGATATTCTCCCTTTTCCCCGCCATTTCCCTGCATACACATGTGATAAATGATTACTTCATTACAAAATTAAATTTCATTAATATTTAAGGTAATAAAAATGCAAAAGAAAAAAAATGGGTTTGTTTAGGGACTAAATATAATAAATTAAAAAATCAAATTTTCAATTTGTATACAGAAATCATTAGCAAATCTACTCGATTAATCAAATTCAAACATTATCTTCTGCTAATAAAATCTAAAAGTTTGTGACAATGGCATATTGCTACAAGTATTATGTTTTTGGACATTATCCATCGTGTTGTCTATTTATTTTAAAAAACCAATCCGGAGGTAGGGGCTAGCTCTATTTATTGAACTCCAACTGAGTAGGTTCTACCTGAGGATGGGGACAGAATCCAGACTCCGAAACATTGTGTTTTGAAAAAGAAACAGTACTGTTTTTTTAAAATAAATAGCCAAGATGATGGATAATGTCCAAAAACATAATACTTGTATTATCTTCTGCTAATCTACATATACCGAAATACACAAAAGAAATCGCAGGAATGGCACACAGCAGAAAATCAGTTAAAAATATGTCGTGGTTCAGAGCACAGCATCTTAAAAATAATTTTTGCTGGCTACTTCACCTACCCCCCCCCCCTT
>NW_019735496.1:47389-77598 GCF_002891405.2 Cryptotermes secundus | reverse complement strand
TTGATTGTTTAAATAACTAACTTCAACATTTAAGTTTTTACTGTTTTTAGTTTGAAACTGTAGAAAATAAGTTTTTTCATAATTAAACTCCTAACATAAAAATAAACACTTACGCTTTCTGTATAGCTTGACTGTAGCAATCCTTCACTTCTGAAATCCTTTTCCCATATCCTTTGATTCCATCAAAATATTTTGAATATATGCGTGTATATAGAGAACTTCGTCACGGAAAAGAGCAATGACCCAGCTTGACTCAAGGGCCCTGAGCCACAGTTACTAGGCCAACCCTGTAGCTTGTCTTGGCCTAGAAATTGATGGCAGAGCATAAAACCAACTGAAACAAAGCACAATATTAATTACAAACATATTCATCCCATTCTCTACACATAAGAGAGTGATTCAGAAATACACTGCTGTGGGTCATCTGGACTGTTTATGCCTCCCATTCAATAGAAACAATAAGACAATAAGTCTACCAGGACTCGAACTCCATCACATGGCCAGTAAGAATACTGACTGCGCTACCCCAGCTCCTGAGAATCATACGGAACAAATAAATACACTCTTTGCATAAAATTTAGTTTAACCTGATGGTACATATAGTTACTATTGCGTTTTAAAGGCTTAACTTGAATATCAAGAGTACTTCACATAAATGCTGAAAAACAAAATGATCATTGGAGTCAAAACTATGTGAAGGCTACGAATGACTTACACCCACAGAA
This sequence comes from Cryptotermes secundus, assembly GCF_002891405.2. Lineage (NCBI taxonomy): Eukaryota > Metazoa > Arthropoda > Insecta > Blattodea > Kalotermitidae > Cryptotermes > Cryptotermes secundus. Next base: position 76,873 of record NW_019735496.1, on the reverse strand, counting down.
ATTATGGTTCCATGAAATATAAAATGAGCCAAATGGTGAAGACAGCATGTGCATTTTCATATCCTGACATGTAAGCAGACAGTCTGTGCACTTATTTGCAAAATTTATCTTAAATATATCAGGTAACAAATAATGCCTCGTCAAACTGTATTAATACTGTCTCAGGCTGCGCCATAGCTCAAGCGGTTAGTTGCTGGCTTCCCACTGCAGCAGCCCGGGTTCAATCCCAGGTCTGATCAAGTGGCATTTGTGGTGGACAGTGGTGCTGGGGCAAGTTTTCTCCGAGTACTTTGATTTCCCCTGCCAATATTCATTCCACCAATTGCTTCACAATCACCCTCACCTATCATCTAGGGCTGGTACAATAGGCCACAGTACAAGAGAGTCTTACCCCACTAGCAAAAAAAATATTGTCTCAAATCTTTGCACAATATTATGCAAGCAGAATATCAACTTCATGCTTCAAAGAAGCAAATACTGAGAACACTTACATATTATCCACCTCTCCATTGTATCAAGTGACAGGTATTCACAAGACATTGTGGGTGTCTGTGATGGTTTCAGTAGCTGGCCTGGGTTTCCAGCCAAACTAAGTCTTTGGTCTGATCTGTAAAGAATTAGAAGAAAAAAGATCATTAAAAGCATGTACCATTGCAGTGTGAATTTCAGTATTCTAAATTGCAGACTATGCTAACATCAGTCCAAAATTATGTTTCTATTGCTTACCTCCATTTTTCTGCAGAAAGATTTCTGTTGCCATAAATTGGACACATGGACACAAGTGCTGTAATTAGCAGTTTGGCATGAGGCACAAATTCTTCTGACAGTTTCTTAATGGGTGGATCATAGTCAGTAATCATCTGGCCCAGGCGAGGAATACTTTGATCACTGTAAGAAAGTCATGTATTTATCTGAATAAGCAATTAATATTAAATTAAAATATTCAACCTTCAAGAATATACCACTAAAAATCCCATATCTATAAACATAAACCTAACTCTTTTCCAGAGCAACAAAATTATGGTACTGCTAACAAGAATCACTGATTCACAATACAGCTATTCCTTGTTATGTGATTGATTGATTTCCAGAAATTGTCATGTAAAGCAAAATCACTCAAAGTGAATTAATTTTAACACGGTTATAATAGTGTCACATGTTTGGAATCCAGAAGGGTTACTTCCATGGAAATGCTAGAACAGGCCGTTGCCTAGGAAGTAACAATAGCGATACTGTAATTCTAACAGTGAGCATTGCATAGAGATGAGTTTCCACGGTTATAACAAAGGCTCGTTTGCATAGCAGCATTTCCCCGGTGATAGACAACAGAAGGCATTGTATAGCAACTGCCGAGATATAAAAGCCCAGCTTTGACAAGAGATAGTTAGTTCAACCGCCGAAGAAGTCAGTCTCGGGACAGACGCCAAGAGATACAGATGTACTGGCCGAGATATTGTAAGCAGTCATTGTAATACTGCAAGTGCTAACGACTGTAAAGCGTGTGGTTGTATAAGTGAAGAACAATAAAGGTTCTACTGAATTTGAGACCTACGTGGATTTATTTGTTGCGTGACACAAAAAACATGTAAAAATAGTGATGCATTCCAAAATAGAGAAACATGATTGAAATAAAAAAAATTGCATTACTCATTTCACAATCAATTTATATCATTTAATCAGATGGCTTAGGGGATGATGGTGAGTGTGGAGCATGATCAGGCTGGACTGCCTCTCTTGAGGAGCAAGTGAACTGACAACTTCAGCTGTGTTGAGGAAGTGATGGAGAGAGAGATGATATGCAGCTTTATGACTCTCTCTATAGAGTTCTTTACAACAAGCCATAGCACTCCTCTCTCTGCTGGCAACATTACAATTTATGATGCCAGTAGCAGTGACAGTGTGCTTAAAATATTCAATCACTTGCTTTGCTGAAAGGTGTTTAAGACGCTTCACATCAGAGGATTCATCTTCATCATTTAATATTTTCCCCAGCTCCAGAGGATTTTAGTTGCTGAGTTCCTCTGTGTGGGACTGAATTCCTCTACAGTCCTCATTTGCATCCTCAGATCCACCAGTCCTAGCTATGCCAATGATGGTATGCCTCAAATTGCCAGCCTCCTCTTCTGGATCAAAGCCATGGTCGTTAGTGACATCAGGTCAAATATTTTTCCAAACTCCATTCTTGCAGGACTGTGACTCTTCTTCCCACACACCTCCAATTCTGTCAGTTGCCCTTTTATTATAATGATTCCTCCAGATATTTTTCATATAAAGTTGGTTTTTGCTATCAGTTGTGCCCTTAATCAGCTGGATGAATGTTTTCTGAAGATAATAACTCTTAAAAAAAGCAGTAACACCCAATCCATTGGTTGAATATGGGATTTGGTTACAGGACCATCACATTAATGTTCTCACTGAAATCAGAAATGTGTGGGGGGTCCTGGAGAATTATCCAGGAGAGGAATTTTAAAAAGAGTATGTTCACTCTCTCACAGTAATTCTTCAATACATGAAGAAGTTCACTGGCAAAATAAGATTCAAATAAGTTTGCTGTAATCCAAGCTTTCTTACCAGATTGCCACAAAACAGTCAAAACCCCCACAGGCTAACTAGTGAGTGCTTGAGGGTTTTCTGAATAATGTATATCAGAAGTTATATTTTTATAATCTCCATATGTTTCCACCTAACAGTAGGGTGCAGTGATCCTTGGAAGCTTCAAGTCCTGGGGCCACCTTCTCTTGGACTGACACAAACATTTTGCTCATCCTCCGCTTCTAGAACCTGGTCTCATCCATACTGAACATTAGCTGAGGCAAATATCCATGCCATTCAGCTGTCAGTTGGAGGATTGCTTGAAATTTCTCAGCAGCAACTAAATCAGCTTCTGCAGCTTAATTTGTTAGGTCACCTTAAGGCTGTGGAATCAATTTCACCCTTTAAAAGTGTTCAAGCCACCCAGCAATAGCAGCAAATGATTGCACTTTCAGATCTGGATGAAGTAGCATTCAGGTTCTCAAACAAACTCCTTGCTTTAGCCTGAATGGTCACAGTGGTTAGAGGACTGTCACATTGGTGTTGACACACAATCCACTGAGCCAGCATCCTTTCCAATTCTTCCATAACTCACTCATTACTTTGTGTGAGCTTATTAGCCATCGTTCTCACTGTATTTTTACAGCCTTCCTTAATTTCCTCAGCTTGTTTCCTTATAATTCTTAGAACTGACTCAGGGATTCCTGTGGCACGGGCTATGTCAACCACACATCTGTTATGTTCGTACCTCTTTATCACATCTACTACTTCCTCAGGTGTTTCTTGTCACTCACAGCACTTCCATCACTGCGCCTATGTTTGCTCATGATGGTCAGTTTTAAGTTTATGGGATGCACAAAACTAAGAAGATAAAATGTTGAGATGCAAAATGGTCTACAACAGCAGATATAATGAGATGCCTGACTGTACCTAAGCAACTATGTGCTGCATGTAAGGTGATTGCACAGGTGTGTAACAATATTTACTGCAGATATGAATTCACATTATAGCAAAATAATGTAAAGTGAGAATGTGCATAACAAGTGATACTGTTCCCTTTTTTTAAACTCATGAAGAAACGTCATTATCCAGGTGTAGGTTACCTGGAATATGAATTAAGCATTTCTCCACAAACTGGCCTCTTATATTAGTGTCAGAATGCCAAGGAATTTTGCTACCACTTACAGCTACTAGACTTTGCCTGCATCTAAGTTCTGTTTTAGCATATTGTCATGTGTTAGTGACTGAACTCTTACAACTTGCAACTGCAAGTAATTATGTAATGCTCTCACTAATTCACGCACTTGACTTCTCACTGCAACACGCACTAAGTATTTTCAGTTTGTCTTCACTAGCTGTTAACTGGTAATGGATCCCAACAATATCCTCTGTTTATGTCTTTACCAGCTGGTGACTTCCTCACAACTAACTCACAATGGTGACTAACTTCTAGCCATGACTGTCCATTCACTGGCTATCATTCTCTATCACTGGCTCTCAAGTTAAAGTCAAAGTTATGTTACAATTGACAGTCAGCCAGTCTGTCTTGGTGTCAAACCACATCTGGGTCCAAGACAAAATTTTTGTTACTGTCAGACAGTTGCTGGTTTGTTGAATGACAAAATTAACTCTGTGGAAAATTCATATACAGCATCCGTTTCCAAGTATTCATACTTTAAATACTGTTCTAAATATGTCCTTAGCATGTTGAATACAATTCTGCACTTAAAGCACAAATAAATGATTGGCTGAAACTTGGCATGCTATCATCCTGGACAGAAAAAGAGGCAACACACATCCATCCTGTCAGGGCAGACATTATGTATCAACAAAAACTCTGACACATATTGTGCAAAACCTGTCAACAGTAAGTGGTAACAAGATGGTAATATGCCTTAGTGGTGGTACACAATTTAATAACTATTTCACTGACCAAAAGGAAAAATAACTAATTTGCATAGTTAAGTAAAATACATAAAATTGTAATTTTACCTGTAGTTGTATATGGACATGAAATGTGGTCTCTCATATTAAGGGAAGAACACAGAAGGTGTCTGAGAACAAAAAATTAAGGAGAATATTTGCCACTAGGAGGGTGGAGACATTTCATCACCTGGCATGTCAGTTAGGCTTATGCCAGGAGATGGAGAAAACTGCACTAGGAACTTCATAATTTTTATGTACTTTTCACCAAATATTATCGAAATGCGGAAGATGAGGTGGGCATGGAGGACCCAAGGGAGGAATCAGAAATGTATACAAAATTTTCATCAGAAAACCAGAAGTGAAAAACCTTTTGGAAGACTTGGGTATATATGGGAGGATAATATTAAAACCATCTTAAAGAAAAAGGGTGGAAGAATGTGGACTGGAATCATGTGGCCCAGGAAGAGCATCAGTGGCAGGCTCTTTTGAACATGGTAACAAACCTTAGAGATACATAAAAGGCAGAGAATTTCTTGACCGTCTACCAGATCCAAGATGGATTGTGCTCCATGGAGTTAGGTTATGCAGTGGACCTTTTAAAACAGTGTGAAACATGGTTTCCTCATGGATGCACAAACAAGAGACCTTTAGTATACGTTTGGTATATCCTTCACAGACATGAAAACATTCACTTTTGCCATGAAGTTAAAAATACAAAGTATAAATCACCCCGTCCAATGTGACCGTAAGTCTTTTACTACATAAAAACTTAACACCCTTACATGTTTCGGTCTCTGTGGACCATCCTCAGAGGGCAAACATCACTACAAATAGGAAATCACTATCATATAATTTGTTTACATGCAAAGTACGTACACTTATATGTTACAACACACAGTACACAGAATAGAACATTTCATAAACACAGCAGTTTCCCGGGAATGTAAGTTTTAAAAAAGTGTATAAAATTCCTTGATGCTAATTAAAAGTTTTTTAGATTGTCAATAATTAAAATTCATAAACCATGCAGGCTCGTGTTCGTCCTCCCATCGTCTCTCTTACATGGGGCAGATATTGTGCCACCTGGCACAGCTAAAAACAGCTTGGCTTAAAGCATGTAAGAATCCAATCACCGAACAGATTACAATGAATCTGCTACAACATAATTCATGCTCATGATATCATGATTCAGATGAGCGAGCCTTCATGTCAAGAGCACAGAATCCTGATTATCAAGTAAATATCTGTCAAAGCCGCATTGTAACCACTCTTCTATGGATGTACCAAATCAAACAGCTTGAAAACTGGCATTTTAAAATACATTTACTTTATGTACCAAGTCCATTCAGGGTACACAGAAAAATGAGATCCCATGGTTAAAACACATTCTGATCACACCTTATAACTGATTACTTCTTACTTATGGGAAGAAGTTACTTTAAATGTATACACTTTATAATAGACATTGTCCTCAGCCCATGGACTGTGTACCACACAAGTAAAATTTGGATTGAATTCCATCAAGTGCAAAATGTTTTTTAGTAATAAAACAGAGCCTTTATGTGCGTCAGCTGATGATGGCCATCATCAGAACGTGATCAACACTTCACTGAAGCATATCGCACGAAACAACACCACAATCCATCACACACAAACAGGAATAACACAATACAGATGACCTACTGTGAAGGAACACAACCATCACAGGGACTCACAGCAAAATTCTGATCAACCAAAAAACCTATTAGTTATAACAAAAAATATTTTAAATACTAGTGTTTTAACCCTTACAATACAACACATGAACATAACACACGTGAAGCACTTCCTTTGAAATGTTGGTTGCCTTCTGATGATGGCCATCAATGGCTGAAACTGTTATTTTCACTTCTACATGGATCGAATGATAAGTAAGAATCAGCGTTCAATCTAACCCTGCTTTATTAAGACTCCCCCTTAATATCATATCATTCAGGAAGCTCCATATATATAACTTCCTCAATATCTCCGTTTAAAAACGTGGTAGACATCAAGGTGCTCAATGTTCCAATCATGCTTAGCAGCTAAAGCAAATAACAAATGCATTGATGAGTGTTTCACTATGGGAGCGAAAGTTTCCCTTTGTTTGGATACAACCTTTTGCCACTAAACGTGCTGTGACATGTAATATTTCCTTCAGCATCTCATTTAATTTTGAAGACCCATTTTGACTTCAATACTGGCTTATTTGACGGTCTGTCTACTATTGTCCATGCTTCGTTTGTTTGAAAAGCTTCTAGCTCCTGTTGAATAGCTTCTTTCCATTTAGATTTATCAGAGCTTGGCAGTGCCTCTTCATATGTGACTGGTTCTGACTCCTCATCTTTATGCATGGCTAAGTAGGTAATAAATTGTGGAAATTCTTTCTGTTTCCTGTTCTGAAGTGGATATCTTCTTTCTTCCAAATTTCCTGGTAATTATTCTAAGCCGTTCGGCTCTAATGGAACTTCATTTCCTTTATTTCCTACTTGTGTTTGTTCTTCTTCGGGGTTTTGTTCTTTCAGAATCAGTTTTTCATCTTGTGGATCGAGGTAGAAACTTGACAACTCTGGAAGAATCTCTCTAAGCTGAAATCCTTTCTCACTCTCTTTCTTGTTTATAATTTCTTATTCCAGAAATTCTACATCTCTTGCCTTAACTATTTGAGACAAACTGAGGGGATCTGATAACCGATAAGCTTTACTGTCCTCACTATATCCCACAAAAAAGAAGGGGGGGGGGGCTCTGTAGTTTAGGGGTAATGTTCCCACCTCATGATTCAAGGTATGCGGGTTGAAACCCGGCAGAGGTCGTGAAATTTATAAGGGTGGAAAAAGTCAGGGAACAAGTCCTCCGGGAGGGACTTTAAGCTGTGTCATGTGTCTGGCTGAACGGGGCTAATAACAAGCACCCGTACCGATAGGGAATAGCGACTAATTAGAAATTACAGGGGGACGCAAAATAGATAAAATAAATTGTCGTAGTGAATGGCGAAATCTTAATAATAATAAATATCCCCAAAAAATGTATTTCTTGCTCACAGCATCCAATTTTTGGTGTTTCCCTGATACGTGAGCGATAACTGGACATCCAAAAATGTTTATGTGGAAAAGATCAATCTTTTCTCCTGTCCATATTTCTTCAGGCAATTGGTTCTTTAGTTTCTTGTGAGGTGATCTGTTCAAAATATATATGGTTGTTTGTGCTGCTTCAGCCCAGAATCTTTTCTTTCAGCTGGAATCATACAACATACAGCTTGTTTTTTTCCAGAATACTGCGATTAGCTCATTCGGCAGTTCCATTTTGTTGTGGATTATACGGCACAGAGAATTCCCTTTTAACTCCCATTTGTTTTAACATGTCATTGAATTATTTGCCGCAAAATTCACCACCATTATCAGAATGAACAGCTCTTATAGTCAATCCAGTTTCTGTCTCAACCATTTTCATAAATTCTTTAAAGTTTTCATTTCGTGCATCCTGCTGTGTTACAATACATACAACTTATTTATTGGGCCATCACAACACAACAATCAAAGAACCTCAGGGACAACGCCCAAATACAGTTCACTACATATTTCAGCCACTAGTGGCCATCTTCAGGTGAATACACTTCAACAGACACACCACTGAACTGCAGCACGTAAAGTCAGATACAATATCGTAAATCATTTAAGACAATTAAAATAAGAATATAAAATATAGGTTATTCAAAACCAATAAAAGTCTTATATAAAAACCAAAATTAAAACCTGATTGATGTTTTATAACATCAAATCAGTCGTTGGTTCCATCTCGCATACGCATCCGTAGACAAATAGCAAATTACGATGTTTCATTACAAAATTGTAAGGGAGGCTCAACAATTAATCTGAAAAAATATATAATTCAATTCAATTCAATTCTTTATTATTTATGTGCTGAGCCAACAGCCGTAAGGCCAATTATAGACTCAGCACAGTGTATGATAGAAGTAGTTACATACTGGACAAACACAATATAAAGTCAAACAATGATTAAAGGTTAATGTTGGAGGAAAACAAATTAATACATAAATAACATACATAATAATAATAATAATTCAATTCAATTAATTCAGTTCAATTCAATTCTTAATTATTAATGTGCCAAGTCAACAGCCGCAAGGCCAATTTCAGACACAGCACAGTGCAGAAAAATGAATTACATTCTAGACAAACTTATTAAATTAACATACAAATTACAAGTAAGTACTGAGAAGAAATAATAATGAATAAAGTAAAAGTATAAGTAAACAAACAAATAGCTGATATGGACTGAAACAGAAATATTTAATAAAAATACTAACAGCTATATTATATTTAAAATTTGTTTGGGTAAAACTTTCCTGGCTCCGAATACGTCAACCTCCCTGCAGACAACGTTAGCAGCTGCTGCGCATCTAGCAGAGGGACAATTTTTAAATAAGGAGCAAACATTGAACAATGCAAAATCTCTGATATACCGAGCAGGAACTCGGAGACCAACAATTTCCAGGGCAGAAGGGCAGAATTTAGAGCCAAAATAAACTTGAATAAGAAAGAGAGCATCAAGGCGATGTCTCCTAGTACATAAAGTATGTAATTTTAACTCCTCAAGAGCAAGAGAATAATTGTAGTGAACTTTAGGAAAGAAACGTTTAAAACAAAGGGCCGCAAACCTCTGCTGGATGCGTTCCAGCTTGTTGGCATCAGTTGACGTAATCGAATTCCAGACTACGGACGCATATTCAAGTTTAGACCTAACTAACGTAGTGTACAAACTGAACATACAGTCTAGCGAAGAGAAATTGTAGGTAATGTTACGAACTAGACCCAATAGTTTCGCACATTGAGAGAAAATGTAATTGACCTGGTCATGGAAATATAGCTTAGCATCAATAAACACTCCCAGGTCTTTTACAGAATCGGTCCGGGCTATTGACGTTTGAAAAAGTTTATAATCGTAGATAAGTAAGTTGGTTTTCCTGGTGAAGGATATAACTTTAGTTTTACTGATGTTGAGTTTCATACAGTTTGCAATGCACCAACCTTGTATAGAGTTAACGTCAGACTGTAGTAGATAGCAGTCATGAGGGGAACTAATGGCTCGGTAAATTTTGATGTCATCAGCAAAAAGCAGACACTTAGAATGGGCAACTGCATCACACATGTCATTAATAAACACATTGAAGAGAAGGGGTCCCAAGACAGATCCCTGAGGTACACCTGAGAGAACTTCAAAGGGTGAGGAAAGAACACCAGAAACACGGACCTGGGATTTCCGGTTGGATAGGTAACTGCGAAACCAGCTTACATAACCACCAGAAAGCCCAGCAGCACTTAGCTTGTGAAGAAGAAGAGAATGTGGGACAAGGTCGAATGCATTGCTCAGATCAAAATAAATGGCATCAGCTTGTCTCTGGGAGCCAACTATAGGGGAGATAAAATCAATGTAAGTCACCAAATTAGTGCTTGTGGATTTTGTTTTAGAGAAGCCGTGCTGATAAGGACTAATTTTTGATTTTAGATAATGGGAAACATGTTCATGAACAATAAATTCGAATATTTTAGAAAAATTACTGAGTAAGGATATAGGCCTATAGTTGCTAACAGAGGTGCTTTTGCCTTTCTTGAGAACAGGGACAATTGCTGCTTGCTTCCATAAGGAGGGAAAGTTATGCTGAGATAAGCTTAGATTAAAGATGTGTTTCAGAATAGGTACAAATATATCAGTACAACCCTTAATAATGAATCCAGGGATGTCATCGACTCCAACAGACTTAGATGGTCTCAGGCGCTTAATAGCTTTAATAACATCGGAATCTGAAACAGACGCTAAAGGTAAGAATTCGGAAGATGACAATAGGTTGGGGAAGACAATAGGACCAGGATTGTGGTACACTGTTTGAAAATGTTTTGAAAATTCATCAGCAATGTCATGAGGTTCGATTAAATGCTTACCATCAACCTCAAGCTGGATGGAATTTGAATTTCTTTTCCTAAAGGAGGCCACATATTTCCAGAATTGCTTGGGTTGCGACTTTAAATTTTCGTCCACAGATTTCAACCATCTAAGTCTGTCAGACTTAATAGTAGACTTAACTAGCTTACGATAATAGGAAAATTTTTGGTAAAGGCAATCGGATTTCTTTTTCTTAAAACGTCTGTAAAAATAGTTCTTTTTCCTTATGTAATACTTTAAGGAACTAGAATACCAGTGCGGAAATTTCATACGAGTGTTTATGATGCCACGGGGAATTGCATGTTCCATGGCATCTTGAACAGCAGCATTGAGGCCGGCGACAGCAGAATCCACGGAGGTGGTACCATATACACAGGACCAGTCGTAAGTTGAGAGATTATTATAAAGCAGTGCATAATCCCCAGACGAAAATTTACGGTACGAATATTTATAATTTTGAATACAAGTGGCAAGGGACAAACAAATATTGATAATTAGTGGGGGGTGGTAATTGTCAGGCTTAATAAGTCCAGAGTCAACAGGAGTAATACTTATGTCGCTTAAGTTAGAAAAAATTAAATCAAGTAGATTGCTGCCGCTGACATTATCAATGCACTGATTAAGATTTAGTAGACACGTGGAAGTGTAGATCGCATCTCCCTTAAGTTTCGAGTAATAATGAGAATTGGGCAGAGCTAAACCACTTTTCCAGTCGAAACCAGGGGCATTAAAATCCCCAACCATAATTACTCGAAAATTATGGGTATCCAGATTGTTTTCTAAAAAACGAAAGTAATTAGCAATGTTTTCAGGATTAGCGTCAGGAGGAAAGTAATGATTTCCAATGAGAAAGTTGAGGCCGTCTGAAGTGGGGATTTCAACCCATACACATTCATCGCAAGATTCTAAATCGTATCTGCGTTTACAAGAGCGAATTTTGGAGGATAGGGCAGTGAGAACTCCACCACCACGTGTCTTATTTACAGACGCCCTGTCAGAACGGAAAACTGTATAGCAGTCAGGAAATAAATTATGATCGTAACACAGGTCGTTAAGCCATGTCTCAGTTAAACATATAATATTGTAGTCCGTGGAGCAGATATTGTCATAAAGTTCGACTTGTTTAGTCCTAAGACCTCTGACATTTTGGTAATATATGTCAAAACATTTTCCAGGATATTTGGGAGACCTGGCAAAACAACCTGTGTTGTTATCAGGCTTGCTAACCATTAACTATGTACAGAAGCGCCCTCCCCCTGGGCAACAACGTTTACCGTATTTTCTGAATCGCCAACAGGACCCATAACAATAGTATTAGGTTTGTTAAGCTAATATTTGTCTTAATATTGAAACTGAAGTATAAAGTACGTAAATTACTTATGGAATAGTTGGAGCCTCATTGTGCAGAGAATTGTACGTAATGTATGGGAGGTAAACAACGACTGATTTGGTGGTGTAGGAGATAGTCAAGGTAAGGGTGGGAGGGGGAAAGAAGGAATGCGGAAGAAATATTGAGGGGTGGGGGTGGGAAAAGGTTTTAGCTGTATATTATGTTTTGAGTGTATCAATTACTAAATCGTAAATTTTATATATCGGCAAGAAAGGCCGTACTTTAGACACATATGAAAGATTTTACATTTATGAAATTAGCAAGCAATGTTTACAACTTAATGATAATTTTACAGAAATGTTTAATCCTATTTACGATTAATTGTTGGGCCTCCCTTACAATTTTATAATGAAACATCGTAATTTGCTATTTGTCTATGGATGTGTATGCGAGATGGAACCGACTGATTTGATGTTATAAAACATCAATCAGGTTTTAATTTTGGTTTTTATACAAGACTTTTATTGGTTTTGAATAACCTATATTTTATATTCTTATTTTAATTGTCTTAAATGATTTACGATATTGTATCTGACTTTACGTGCTGCAGTTCAGTGGTGTACGTTTGTTGAAGTGTATTCACCTGAGGATGTCCACTAGTGGCCGAAACATGTGGTGAACTGTATCTGGGCGTTGTCCCTGAGGTTCTTTGATTGTTGTGTTGTGACAGCCCAATAAATAAGTTACAATTCTTTAAAGGCTTCATATGTGTCACCTTTTTGTTTCAAGAAAGGAATGAAGATCTTTCTACTATGATCATCCACAACAGTAAAAAAATTATTAGCATTCCCATAAGAGGGAACTTCAAATGGCCCAACCAGATATAAATGTAATAGATCAAGTATCCTTTTTGACCGTTTGTTCCTTGATTGTAGGAAAGGCTTCTTTGTCATCTTGCCTTCCAGGCATGGAACACATTTCTTTGACTGATCTTCTTGTTCCTGAAAATCAATGCCACTAGCTAAACCTTTTTTATCAACCGCATGCTAACCCTATTTAAATGCCCCAAACGCCTATGCCACAACAGTTGTTCATCAATTAGCTGGGTACTTGCAACTTGTTCATTCTTTACAATATTAGTGCAAGATTTCTCACATTTGTCATTATTCTCTTTGGTATTAATCTTATTTTTAGTTGCAATATTTGCAGATTGGGTAAAGTTACCTTTGGTATTTAAACAATTAATCCAATTTTTTGGATATGCTTTGGCAAGAACTTTGCCTGTTACCTCAAAATCACCAGAATCATATAAACTGCAACAGTCTTTGGTGAATAACACAATGACACCCTTGTTTACAACTGAGTTCACAGATAACAAATTTGTAGACAATTTTGATACATGCAATACATCTGAGATATGGCTAAAATTGTCATTCACAAGTTTTACATCACCAAAACCTGCACTGGTTAACATGTTATCATCAGCAAGCCTTATCTCATTTCTCTTTAGAATCATGTGTTTTATAATTTTGCAAAATAGTCTTATTTCCAGTCATGTGGTGTGAAGCACCAGAGTCTATTACCCAAGTATCAGCCTTAATTTTAACATGATAGGCAGATACCTCATACCTGGATTTTTTACTGGTCTTATTTTTCCATTCATTTTCATTATACCTTTGATTGGATCGTTCTTTATTTTCATCAGTACTATTAACTGATTTAGAAGACTGAGTGCCCTTAAGATTCTGGTTGTGTTGGTTGTTGTGATTATTATTGTTTGCCTTAGCCTTATCTTTAAACCAACAGTTTTTTGTTTATATGGCCTAGCTTACCACAAATTTGACATTTTGGTGGTTTACGTTTAAACTTATCTCTGGACAGACTGATTGATTGATTGATTTATTTAACATCCATAACTGTTACATTATGTACAATTGGACAAGTCAGTTTTTTAAAAAAATATATGAGATTAAACATCACATCAAATGACTAATAATATAAAAAACCATAGAAAAATAACATAATAAATCCTTTAAATATGATAAAACAGTGGATGAGTATAATAAGGCAAAAAAAAGCTAAACTATAAATTACATGCAATAGCTAAAATAAATTACCTAAGTATCTTTGTTCTATTATTAAGCTAATTCTTGTAAAAATATTCTTGAAGGGAATAAAAAGCTTTGCACAACAAGTAATCCTTTAATTGATGCTTAAAAACCTTGAACTCTTGAATATTTCTTATTTGAGAGGGCAAGTTATTATACAATCTTATTCCCATGTTAATCACACTCCTTTTACAACGTAAGGTGTTACATGGTTGGACATACAAATTCTGCTTATGTACTGTGTTATAACCGTGCACATCTGAATACGAGATGTTATATATCCTATTTTTCCTTAAAAAACACAACGTCTCAAAGATATACAATGAAGTTATGGTTAAAATTTTAAATTCACCAAAAAATTCTCTACACGATATCCTGTTATTGACTCTTTTGATCAGTCTTAAACATTTTTTTTGGATTTTAAAAACAGTTTGAATGTCCGTTTGACCACAGCCCCAAAAAATAATACCATATCTCAATAAAGATTCAAATTTCGCAAAATACAAACTTCTCAAAATTGGAAGACTGACCAAATCTCAAGGATTTGATAAGATGGATGGTTTTGTTTAATTTTTGAACTAAATGGTGAATATGAGAGGACCAACTTAAATTCTCTGTAATATATATACCTAAAAATTTTAAATTAGCTGTGTATGTTATTTTCTTATTATTCAAATAAAGTTCCGGTTTATCAATTTGACGGGGACCACGTCCCTGAAAAAAGAGTGCTTTTGTCTTTTCAATATTAATAATAAGATGATTTACCGCGAACCAATTTTCTAATTGATGCATAGAAACTATAGTTTTATCATTTAAAGATTTAAGATTTTTGTCAATAATTAGTATATTGGTGTCATCTGCAAATAAAACAACTTTCGCTTCATGAACAGCTTTAGGCAAATCGTTTATAAACATTAAAAAATAAAAGAGGTCCCAGAACCGAACCCTGAGGAACACCGTACTTTATTTCCTTACATGAAGAGGAGAATGAGTTTTGAACCTGAATTTGCATTTTTACAAAATTCAGTATCTTGCAATAGCTTAGATTTAATGAACTCACTAGTCAAAGTCACATTGGAATTTTCGAGTGCCATACACATGGGATAATACTCTTTAGTTAAACCCTTTGACATTAAAGCGGCTAATAGCTCATCTTCTATTTCTTTTTGCCCATCGAGACTAATCTAAGATTTACTGACATGAAGGCATTAACATATTCCTGCTTACTTTTATAGTCCTCAAGCTTCAAAGAGCACAAATCAGTTAAAAAATACTTATCCAACTATTGACACCCTGATCTTTGAATGTTCTTTCCAACGCATCCCAGGCTTCCTTTGCTGTACTTGTCTGGACAATGTAAGATTTAACTTGGGGCTCCAATGTCAGACAAATGATGGCTCTGGCTTTCTTGTCCTTTTGTTTCTTGAGGGATGCGGGAGTTGCATCTTCTGCAGAATATCCACTGACTGCTGCCCACACAGTTTCAATCACTAGAACATTCTGAATATCAAAGCACCATTCTCTATAATTTTCCCATCCTTTAGGCTTATCAATATTCATGCAGGGCTTTGGAGTGGCCATGATGAAACTTGTCTCTTTGTCTTGGTGGTGGTGTCAGTCCAAGGGATCACTTTTAAATAACACTTTCACTTTTTACCATTTATACTTATCAATTATATGATCCTGGGCCCATAACCTGTTATTTTCACTTCTACGTGTATCAAAATGTCTGTCTTAATAAAGCAGGGTTAGATTGAACACTGATTCTTACTTATCATTCGACCCACGTAGAAGTGAAAATAATAGAAACAAGCAAAAGTTCTATTTCATTAGTAAAAAACACTGTTGCACTTGATGGAATTCAATCCTAAGTTTACTTATAAGTACATGGTAACATCCGTGATTTTCAAATCACTCATAAAAAAGTATATGTAATTAGTAATTAATATAAAAAAGGGAAGTGATTTCTGTACATCTGAAGTGCCTTATTTTAGATGAATTGAATATTTAGGACTAAAATAAACAAACATTAAATTACCATCCACCTGTTCAATGTTAGTAGATACTTACTGAAACTGTAAAGAAACCAAGGTATACTGAGTGATTCAAAGTCCTACAGCTAAAATTTTTAAGGGATATTGAGGAGATAATTTGGACCAGAAAATGAAAACAGTTGTCTGATTTGCCATCATTTCAGAATAATAGCATTATAAATTTTTAGTCTTTTTTTATTGCTAGTGGGGTGGGACTAGGTCCCTTGTACTGCGGCCACTTCTGGCCTATTGTACCAGCCCCAGATGACAGGTGAGGGTGATTATGGAGCAATTGGTGGAATGAAGATTGGCAGGGGAAACCGAAGTACTCAGAGAAAATCTGCCCCAGTGTCACTTTGTCCACCACAAATCCCACTTGACCAGACTTGGGGTCGAACCAGGGCCGCCGTGGTGGGAAGCCAGCAACTAACCGCTTGAGCTATGGCATGGCCAATTCTTAGCCTTACTTTTGTTTGAATGTTTCTGTGATGCAGCCTTTGTAATGTCATAAGACACCAAGCCATAAGCTCATTTTACTTCCAACAACAAACAAAAAAAAAAGAGTGCTAACAGAAAAATTGGACAGACGTTGCTGCATACATACAAGCAAATAGACAGGCAGATGCAGCACTTTTAGTTGCTCTGCAGGGCTGTAAACATATCTAACGCACATGAGAATCACTGTCATACATAACACTCAACAGCCCTATTACACATCATCTTGTTTCCTCCCAGACTTTGTACTTGAGTTTTAACAGCAGCTCTTTCTCTGGCTGCTAATGGCTAACCAAAAATATGATTAATATGATGATATAATTGCTGAATGATGCTGTATCTTATCATTTATGAGAGCAGCATGATATAGTACAGATTTAACACTGCAAGAATGTCTTCATACATAAGTTCTCTACTCACATACATAGGTGAATCAAATGAAAACCTTAAAACTGAGATAAAAATTCAAAATATCACGACATTGTCCTATAAGTTGGCAGACATGTTACAAGAGTATCCTATAGGTGGCAGTATAATGCAGACAAACAGAACCAACAGAACGCCATCACGATGCTGGTTTGAAGATGGCTGCTCCACTACGTACATGCACGAAAGAAGAACCATGTTCTGTAATTTGTTCTTGATCAGTGAAGGCGTAAATCGATTGAAGTTCATCGACAGATGAAGGTTCAGTATGCTGATGCATGTTTGTCACAGCAGCAAGTGTACGAGTGGAGTAGTTAATTCAGAAATGGTGTGACGTCTGTGGCAGATGCTCCTCGCTCAGGTCAGGTGCACAGAGTTGCGACCCCTGAGTCTATTACAGCAGTTGAAGCCCTAGTGATGGAGAATCGCCAAGTGTCAGTCGATGAAATAGCTGAAATTCTTACAATGAGTCACGGATCAGCACATCATGTCATTCATGATGTGCTCTAATTCTATACAATTATAGAGTGATTATAACAGCACAAATATTGGGGTTTGTCTTGCGAATCTGTCACTTCTGCCTGAATCTTTGACTGGTCTCTACTCTCATGAATCTCCAATCTCTATTCCTCTGATCTATTACTTGAATTCACGAACACACTGCCTTTTATAAATGCCTCACAGCCTGCATAGAAGACACAACACTGAACAGTTCCTCTGTTGCCCTGCTGGTTGTCATGGGAATCTTGTGTTTAGCAACCTGGTACCTAGGCAATGACTCCTTTGCTGCTACAAGTAACAGGAATGTGATTTCTGGTCCATTGCTCAGTAATGGATGTCCACTCTGGCTTTCAGCCATCACATTACAATATTGTATTCTGTCACGAGACAAAAATGAACTGTGAATAAACAGGGAGGATAGGTCCTCCTTCAGCAGGCTACTGAAGCCTCTCATCCACTCCCTGAAGGACAGAACAAAGAAGGGTCTCTGCAAAGACAAGACATGTACTCCCCTATGTGGACTCACAAAGAAAGGGATGATTTCTCACTTGCCACTGTCTGTCAACAAGAGCTTTGAAAAGGGCCATCTTTTCCCAATTCTCAATTTTTCCTTCTACGATTCACATACAGGCACCCTGAAAAGGCCATCACTTGTCTACATTTCACTTTCCTTCCTGTGACACAAAACAGTACTGTGGCCCTGGAAACAGAACCCTTTCCTCACAATTTCATTTCTCTCCTGTGATAATATAAAAACAATACTGGAACCATGAAAGTGCTGCTTTCCTGCCTACCATATGTCCTGGTTCAGACTGGGTTCAATTTTCTTACCCTCCCCCTTGGACCTGAGTTACCACCACTACCAATATAATTGGGGCCGTTCCTCACTTCAAATCTACAGGCAAAGGCAGCATACTCCTTCAAAATGTTATTATCTGCTGTGGGGTCTTATGTAGTTTTGTCATTACTCCGATGACAACCCACTTCTTCGGAACAGTTTGTTGGTCCTGAAAAGGTCCGTGGTTGCTGAGATGCTTGACCGGTGAGGTAGCGCGGCGCGTGCCGGTAGGGAGAGAGGTTAGTTGCGGTGAGTGGACTGGCCGCAGTGTGGCCGTTGCTGGAGGTTGCTTGGTCGCCATGCAGCAGGTGAATTGGAGTTGCATGGCTAACACAGCGCGGTCGTAGGCTCCTGGTGAAAGGCTAGTCCTTGAGCGCGGTCGTAGGAGTGCTGAGGCAGTGGCTATGCCAGATGCCCAGTGGGTCGGACAGGGACACGACTACCGGCGAGTCCAGGCGAGGTGCCCCAGTGAGTCAGGTGTGAGAGAGCCGGAGGGCCGAGGCAGTTGTGCCTGACGCAGCCTGCCGATGCCTCCGAAGACCAAGCGCTGGCGACGAAGCCTGCTGGCTGATGTTGCTTGGTGTGGCTTGATCGTAGACTGATGATCGACTGATTTTGCTGGTTCGAGGCTGCTCCTTTTTATACACTGCTCGGTGGGCGGAGCGAAACTCGAAATTGAGGAGGAAGAATTGATTGGCTAGCGCGCGTAATGATGTAGATGCGGGCTAGCAGCGAGCGCAGTATAAATGCGAACGTTTGGACCAATTTGACTGGTTAGCGTGTTATGGTGAAAAGTAATGTGAAGAGTGTGCGTTGCAGAAAATGCATGATAATGTGGGATGTTCCCACACTGCCTACAAGACTCCACAATGTCACAATCTACAAGAAAACAGCCTGAAAACCCATAAACACAAAATTAGCATGCCTGTATGTGACACACATTAATTAAATAATGCAACATATGGTGACCTTCCAGAATGTGTTCATATTTCTGTTCTTATCTAACACAACTTTAAATTCTTACATTAAATATTTACTTCACATTAATGCGAAATGCTGTTGTAACATGAGTCTATATGGCTAACATGTCAAACTTGACATGAAGGGAGAGATTTAAGTTCACTTTGTTCACACAAAATGAGACAGTACCTACATGCAGTGACAATCTTGTGACTAAATAAATACTCAACAATCTCTTTCCCTTTTTTTTTATTCCCTACAAAACGGACAAAGATACATCGTATGATGAGGCACCGACCAAACAATTACTGTCAAAACTATACTCCATGGACCTCCAAACAATTTAGCATATAAAAGTCTAGAATATATAGGGTATCTATACTGAAAGACTGAAATATGCGTCATTAAGACCTATATATAAAACAGGTGAGAAATCAGATATGTCAAATTATAGACCAATATCACTGTTGACAACTATTTCTAAGTTGCTTGAAAGAGTAATGTAAAATAGGCTAAAGCAGCACATATATACAAATAATATAATTCCATCTGAACAGTTTGGCTTTAGGGAAATTAGGAATACAGAAATGGCGATCTACACCTTCACTAATCATATCTTAAAAACCTTAGATCAACGTAGACAAACATTAGGAATTTTTTGTTATCTAACAAAGGCATTTGATTGTGTCATTCATGATATTCTTCTGAGCAAACTGGTTGTCTATGGTACCGGTGGTAAAACTACAATGTGGTTTAAGTCCTATCTGGAGGGTAGGAAACGAAGAGTTGAATTGTACAATAGTTAGAAAGGGAAAATTTATTCTGGTTGGAAAACTATTAAATATGGAATGCTGCAGGGATCAATATTGCGTCCCTTGCTGTTTCTGTTATATATTAATGATTTATCACAAGGTCTAAATACTAATCTCAAGTTATTGTTGTATGAGGATGATACAAGCATACTAGTATCAGGTGATAATATCCAGGAAATAAAACAAAGTCCAGACATGTGTTAAATTCCCTAAACCTTTGGTTTACAAGTAATGGCCTGTCTTTAAATATGAAGAAAACTAAAGTGTTAAAATGCGAAACAATTAATCATGGAAATATGCCAATGCAATTGCAGTATAAAAATGAGGTATTATATGATGCAATGAATATCAAATTTTGGGGCCTTGAAATAGATAAGTTTTTAAACTGGAAAACACGTTAAATTAATGTTACCCAGATTGGGCAAGGCATGCTTCGCATTTAGAAATATGAAGTTGTGTAGTAATATTGAAACACTTATGACGATATATCACGCATATTTTCATTCAGTCATGAGGTATGCGATAGTTTTCTGGGGTAACTCACCAGATGCTAAGAAGATTTTTATCTTACAGAAGACAATTGTTAGGGTGATGATGGGATTGAAACAAAGAGATACATGCAGGCCGGTATTCAAAAAACTAAACATATTAACATTGGCCTCCCAATATATATTATCTTTGATGATTTTTATGATAAGTAATCTAGAGTATTTTATTAACAATGCAATCCATGATAAAACTACAAGACATAGAGAGAATCTACATGTACAGTAAAACCTGCCTTAAACGGACCCGTTATTAAACGGAAATATTTTCAGGTCCCTTGACTTTGGGGCTGAAAAAGATGTTAAATAACCTGGATTAAATGGAAACTGTCTAACGCGGACAATGGAAATCAAAATAAGCCTTTATACCGAAAATTTCCAGTCTTCCGGAATGCATCATTTAGAATAATTTTAGGCATCCTATATACTCTACAGAATTTTGTTTTCCCTAACTCTTTAAAATAAGCTTCTAACAGTACTGCACTAACTGCATTGCGATTCAGCAGAATTGTTTTCCCCTTCTGGAAATTGTATTCAGTAAGGGCTCTAGGCCTACAGTTTTACTTTAGTCTAGCAGTTGTCATCATGGCTACAAAGACAAGAGTTGTGCTTGATCTTAACACAAGATTAAAAGTGATTCATGCAAGTGCACGAGATTATTGTCTGTTAAGCAGATCATGAAGATGTTTAACATCGGTAAAACTCAAGTGTATGATTTTCTAAAGAAGAAAACGGAAATTTTGAGGTGGTGGGAAACCTGTGCTAATGGAAAAATAAAAAGAGAACTTAAGAAAACTGCAAACGAAGACGTTAATGAAATAGTGTGGGAGTGGCTTGTCAGCGTCAGGGCGAAAAATCACCGGTTGTCGGGTCCTATGATATAGGAATATGCTAAAAAAGTTGCTGAAATACTGAGGAAGACTGAATTCAAAGCATCTGATGGATGGCTGGAGAGTTTTCGCAAAAGACATTGGATAGTTTTTAATGAACTTTGTGGTGAATCAAGTGATATAAATAGTGAGACCATTGAGGAGTGGGAAGCTAAATTGCCATCCATAATTGAGGGATATGAACCTGAAAGGTGAAAAATGTTTGGGAGGAAAACTGTGCAAAGAAAGATCGACTGTTTTTCTACGTGGTTTTATGTCAGGTGAAATGGAGAAAACCATAGTGATTGGCAAGGCAGCAAAGCCACGACGCTTCCGAAACATGGACATACAGAAACTTCCTGTTGAGTGGAGATCCAATAAAAAGGCATGGATGACATCACAGAACATGGAGGAATGGTTATCGGCCATCAATGGTAGAATAAAAATGCAAAACCGGCATGTTTTGTTGTTCTTGGATAATGCAACATGCCACCCCCATATCGAACTTTCCAACGTGCGACTTGCTTGGTTCCTTCCAAACACCACTAGTGTTTCTCAACCAATGGATCAGGGCATCGTTCGGAATAAGGTCCATTATCGTAAATTACTAATGCTATCTTTGCTCGTCAAAATAGATTCTACATCATCCGCCTCTGAACTTGCAAGAACTGTCTCGGTTCTAGATGCAGTTATTTCGATAAGTCAAGCAATAAAGAAGTTGTTACCAGAAACTGTGACAAAGTGTTTCGAAAGAGCAGGATTTTCTACGGTAGAAGTTACTCCTAGTGTAGAAAATGAGAATGACCAGAAGGACTTACAACATTGCATGAATGAAGCTGCTTTCAGTAACTGCAATGCTGAGGACTACATCAACATAGACAAAGATGTGCAAACAGAACCAGACACAATGGATATTGATGTATTAGTTGAGAATTTTAGAGAAAATCGAAAAGGAATGGAGGAGGAGGAAGAGGAAGAAGAGAAAAATGACATTGTGATAGAAGAAGAAAAGTGCAGAGTGAAGACTTATCAGGATTCTGTCAACAGTTTAAAGGTACTGCAGGAGTTTTCCATGCAATGCAATGATTCAGACATGCTTACTCTAATTTCTCAAGCTAAAGTGTTTGTGGAAAGTCAGACAGCCAAGAGAGTAAACTGCGTGCAAAAAACTCTGCCAGAATTCTGGTAAAATTATAAAAAGTGAGTACTGCAATTTTTTTCTGTTAAGTGTAATGTCTGCATGTGTTCAATGATTATAGTGTGAATAAATTAATGAGCATGTTGTTTTGTTTTGTCTCAAATACGTTTATGTCCTGGTTTCGTTATTATAGTATACCTTGATTAAACGGAAACCTGGCTTCAGCGGAAAATTTTTCTGGTCCCTTGAGATTCCGTTTAAGACAGGTTTTACTGTATTACAGTCACATTTAGCAGTAAGGCAAAAAGGAGTTATATGTGCTAAAATTTTCAACAGTTTGCCTCTCTAAGTAAGAGATTTGGTACAAGACAGGAAACTTTTCCTAGGAAAACTAAAAGAAATATTAATCAATAATTCGTTTTATTCAGTTGATGAATTTTTGCCTTATTGTAAAGATTTATAGTCAGAAATATGTTTATTTATGTATATTTCATCATATTACTGTGCAATTTTTATATCTAAATATGTGAAAATTGTAGTTTTTATTGTATGCATATGTATATATGAGTAGGAAGAATTATTATGTATTGTTAATAATCTTGTTGGTATAGTTGTACGTGTAACATTGTATCTATTTAATCGAGGTATCCAGTTTACATTTTAACTATGATCGAACTGATGTCTCTGCAATTCTGTCTGTGATTGTCTTGTAACTGTTGTTTGACAAGTTTTATATTCAGTGCTGGTCACACACTTATGAATATTCTGAAACACTGATGTATGTATGTACGTATACCATCATCCACGGGAAAATACAAGATTGGAATGACTGACTTGACAATACAGATTATCACATGAATAGCTTTTAACCTATTTTATGGCAAAACAATATTTTATAATAAGTTTATACTTCATTGTAATTTTTATATCATGTTTTCTATAATATGATAACTGTTAAGTATCCAGATTCTATACACAACTGCAGTTCAGTAGTGCATAAATATGATGATCATGTATTTGCCTGATGATGGCTACGAATAGCCGAAACATGTAGCAAAGCTAATTTAGCCTTGAATACTGTACTGTTGTGTTGTGATGGACTTAATAAAGAATTGTATACTCAACAATCATTTCCCTTGAAGTGACCCTTCTCATCTCAACACTCATTGCTCATCATCTGTACTGTGATGTGGATGGTGCAACAGGAAGTAGGGGTCACGTGAACTCTGCATTTCTGCGAGTGACATCACATACCCCACTCCTTCCATTACTACGCAACGCTCAGTAAACACCCCTCCCCCTGTGGTGACATAACAGCACTTCCCACAGTGATGTAACAGGGGACACCACGGTTACTACTCAGCAATAAACAACTCTCGGCAGCGTTCATCAGCAACGCCTGTAAACATGAGGTGACACAACAGTGGTAGCTATCACGTAACTGTTTTCTGTGTTGACACTGCGGAAGCTACATAACAAGCAGTATTTGTCAGACAGAAGCCAGTGTACAGTGTGCTCCGACAGTTGAAATGTAGCAACTGCTGAAGCCAGTTAGTATTTGGAGCATTCGGTGCAGTTGAAGTGTGCGTGACTAGGTGTAAGAGTGTGTGGATCGTGCAGTCACTGAGAGAGTTGAAATCCAGCAGTCGCCGAGGCCAGTGGAAGTCCAGCAGCTATGAGTGAGTTGTATCGAGTGCGTGGCAGGGACTCCAGCAGGAGAAGTAATTGTGATACTGCAGATGGCAGTACTTGGATATTGTAAACTGTGTAAGTGTAAGAGTGAGTGTGCAATAAATTCGCTACATCCAAGATGGCGCGAAGTTATTTGTCGCGTCATACACCCAACATGTGACAGTACTGACCACTTACCTCGTTGCTACACAAGCAGGAAATAAAATCCTGCAAATCGTTCATGATGAATGGCACAGAATTGTGCATTCTCATAAATAACAGCTGCCCTTTCAATGTCAATGATGAGGAGAGATGTTAACAATAGAATGACTGTACTTCTACTTGTACTGTCTGAATTTATTGCAAGTGAGACAACTCCAAGTGCTTGTGTTTTGGCTCTAGACGATCATTCTTGAATGTCCAGACCTTCACTAACTCATCTACGGGCCTTGTCACAATATAATCCATTGATTCTTCTGCACCACCTGAATCTCTATAAGTACAAATCATCATCATCATTTTCACACCATATTACAAAGAATCTTGTCCATAACCCAGGGTCAAAGAGTAACATGCGGTGTTCTATTATACAGGTCTACTATAACTGATTCATTCGTTTTTAAAACGCTATATTTTCCAAAGCATTATACGTACAAATATGTCTGGTATATAAAAAAAGAACCGTAAACTCACCAAGTTTTCTTCACACTCTACAAATGTTCTATGTGTGCCCCTTGGGTCACATGACACACGTCCAGGCGGTAGTCGAGCTCGTTCCACACATTTTGTAGCATCATCCTATCAATGGTCATCACTGCAGCATAGATGTGTTTCCTCAGCTCTACTAGTGTTCTTGGCAATGGGGGTACATAAACACGATCCTTAATGTACCCCCAAAGGAAGAAGTCACAAGGCGTTAGATCAGGTGATCTGGGGGACCAAGAGAACAGAGCTATGTCATCCTCACAAACATGCCCAATCCAGCGATGCCACAGTTCACTGTTTAGGTAGCGATGAACATTGATGTTCCAATGAGGGGGTGTCCCATCTTGTTGGAAGAAAAAATCCCCGGAATCAGCAGCCAGTTGTGGAAACAACCACAATGGCAACATATCTAAGTAAACTGTACAAGTCACAGTTTTCTCACAAAAGAAAAACTCTTTTCTTGCTTTGTCACCATTTTGTAAAGGCACTGAACTTGTGCTGCCAACTGGTGCATACAATATAAACTTGGTGAGTTTATGTCTTTTTATATATCAATCATATTTGTATGTATAATGCTTTGGAAAATAATGCGTTTTATAAACGAATGAATCATTTATAGTAGCCCTGTATTTCAGCATCTTGCTGCATTGGGGCACCATTTTAAATGGTAAAGTATTACATCTGTAATGCAACAAAGTTTGTGGAAGGCATGCCAGCAGAAAATTAATGAGCCTGAGGTGTGAAGTTGCAGCCGAGTCTCTGAGGGCTGACAGTTGCTAGCTATCTGTTTGTAACTGGAAGTTGAAAATTATTGTAACCTACCAGTCTGCTCATTGCAGCCAGTTAGAATCTTGTGGAGGAAGTCTTTCCTTCAAAATTTTGGAAATGATGACCGACACTTTCCACATTGAAGACTAGCAAAAACACTGCAAATTTCACTGACATATTAAGTGGTGCTACAAATAAATCCTGCATTTCACACGCACGCATGCACGCACACACAAAAAACCATTTACAATTACTGTATTTCTGAACACTATCCATCGTCCTGTTTTTGGGCCTGGATTCTGTCTCTGTCTTCAAGTGAAAGCCTACTCTGCTGACCACCATCAATAAAGCTAGTCTCTATCGCCAGACACCAGCACCAATATGAGACAGGATATATAACTTAGGCACAGCAAAAACCATCTGTGACAGTTAAGACAAAAATTAAAAACATAAAAAAACTCCACACACATTAGGCCTAGCATCTTCTTCCATGCACTATTTCACAGCTATTGTTTTTAAAATCAAAGTACTATCAAAGGTCATCACTAAGGAGACAAATTCTCTGTATGGTACCAACTTAAAAAAACACAACTTTCACATATAATCTGTACTGGACAGAGTAGCAGTTTTCTAACTTCTGCTGCAATGATGGGAGAGATGTCCAAGCTGGGTTGACTAATCAGATGGCCTATCAGAGGCATGTGGGCAGATCTCTTGCTATTTCCTATAGGTGGTGTTTGGTTCAGTCTACAAGACCTTTGCTTCCTTCCAAAATATTTTGTGGCCTTCTTGGTACTTATTTTTCAAGGAGACCTTGGTTCAGGTGCTCCTTAATGCATATTTCTAAAAGTCTCCTTGTTTTGCTGACATAAAATCTGACAGTCACATGGAATATTGTACACACACTGCTTCATCTGCAGGGCACCTCTAACTGGTCCAGTTTTCATCAGTGTCTCATGGATTGTATGTTTAGTTTTGAAAATAGTTCTGACACTGAAATGGTATCTGACTTTACCAGAGATACCCTTAACATATTGGATAATGACTATGCCATGGTATATTCTATCTCAAGAAGGATGGTTGCTTCTCAATGGCTTCATTATGGGGTCAACAAATTCTTGTGGGTGTTCATTAAATATCAGGTCATGTCTTTAAGTTGTTAATATCCTTCTTGAAACCCTTCTGATTCTGACATATGGCTCGAGTGATCAAACCATAAATGACTCCCCTATGCATGTGATGTGGGTGGTTCGACTTGAAGTACAGATAATGACCCATATGAGTAGGTTTCCAGAAAACTTTCATGGCCAAATTATGACCCCTCTTCATGACCGAGACATCCAAGAACAGAAGAGTATCATTAGCTTCAACTCCCATGTGAATTTGACGATAGGTCTAAGGTTGCCGAAGAAGTGTTGATGAAAGTGCTGCAATCTTGCTGGTCCATGTAGCCACTGTACGAATGTGGTGTTGCCGCATCTGAGCCATTTAGTGGGTCTGGGGTCTGCTGTATCCAGTGCTATTTCCTCAGTGTTTCATAAATATATTACTGACCACTGGAGAATGTGAATTTCCCACTGCCATGCTTTCATTTTGCTAATATAATCTATCCTCAAACTCTAAGTATGCAGTCGCTGAACAGATGTCCAGTAATTCTTGTGTCTTCAACGTACATAAGTAAACATTCTGGGGAAAAAAAGGATCTATGCTGAGTCTATTTCTTATGACCTGTAAGACTTCTTCCACTGGTACAATGGTAAATAGACAGACAACATCAAAACTTACAAGGCAGTCTTCGTTTTGAAGGTTAATCTCCTGTATTAATTTTATGAAGTGTTCTGAGTCTGTACTGCCAACAAGAGGGCTCAGGATCTTATGGGGAAAATCTGCTACAGAATAACTGGGAGAGCCAACAGGGCTAACTACCGGTCTAAGTGGAATGTCAGGTTCGTGTACCTTCAGAGGTCCATCAGGGAGAAGTGGTTTACTATGGTAAGGTCTTAGTTTACATTTCAAGGTAGCAGGATGGACAGTTTTGCGCTTGGTAAGAACCTACCACATCTTCTTTTCAATTTGAGACATGGCAAACTTATGTAGAACTTCATAAACCCCTGATTCTAGTAGACTGGACATCTTTTCCTTGTATGTGGACTCATTCAACACTACTGTGCAGTTTCCTATGTCAGCCTGTAGAATTCTTATATCCCTGTTATCTTTAAGAGATTTCATCATCATAGATCCCTTCCTAGTTAGGTTTGATGTCAATGGTTTTGATTTTTCCAACACACATCGAATCCTACAACAGAACTCATACAAAAGGCAGGGGGAACTTGGACTTTGCACATTCAGCCACACATACCATGTCCAAATTAGACATTATTTGTTACTGCAAAATTAAGCTCTTTCTTAAGCACTGATTCTTCTGACTATGTGAGAATGTTCTGCGATAAGTTAGGGATGAATTTCTCAGATCCACAAATAGCTTATGGGGTTGCAGTGGTCTAGTGAAAATCTTTCACAGCTAAGAATTTTTAATCTGAATTTCTTTCTGCTTAAGTAAATTATTTTAAATTATAAAGTAGTCCATCTCTAATGCAACAAAGTCAATCCTTTCTTAAAAGACACTAAAATATATTTGATTCACTAAAATGTGTTTGTTAAATATTTTAAAATGTCATTAACTATGTACATTCAATGTCGCTGCTACATGGTTAGGCCACACATGAGCTATCATCAGGTAACACTTATTATATGTGGAGACCATTGCACTGTACACTTTGTCCTTAGTACACATTTGCACCTTGTTGTTATTGTTAATTTGCTATGTAGGAAGTACAAGGAAAAAACAGCACTAAACACACAGAATTAAAGAGAAAGTGATATGAACGATTTGCTTACACATTCATACTAAAATGGGAATTTGGACTGGGAAAAATCACAACTGCATACCTTAATCCTTCACCGTCGTCATTTTCATTGCCTTTCTTTTCCATTCTTCCCCAAGCATAGCTCCATATGCTATCAGCACGTGCATTTTCTTTTCTATTAAGTAACGAATGCTGAAAAAAGTATTCTAATTAGTGACATAACCTACAAAACTAGGGCAGTAAATCACTTTTCAACTGCATCACTACTCGTATTCCATTCCCATACACAAATCTACAAGATATGGGCAGCACTACTACAAATCAAATTATTATTTACTAAACTGTGAATTACAATCTTAATACCGTAATGTTACAATCCCAACGAACAAACACGGACGATACTAAGAATCTCTTTCACAGGATAGACAGGCGGCACAAGTTCAGCCCTCTCCAAGAAAGACGATAGGAGAACTGACACGAACCTGCATGATTTATAAAATTTTTACTTAAACAACAAAGTTTTAATACCAGGAAGGCTGCTGTGATTGTGAAAAGTTGAATATTGTGTATATTGTGTATTCCAGGCATTGTGTGTGTGTGTATGTTATTTAGCACTCAGAACACCTATTGTGATAGTGGTTTCCGAACAAGTATTGATGTTTCCTATAAAGATGATCCGTAAGGATCGAAACATGTAAGGGTGCTGAGTTTTCAAGTGGTAAAACTAAATAGTCACATTGTACGGAGTTGTTTTTGTCTTTGTCTTACAAGCCTCATGATCTGAAACATGCTCATGTTTCCAAAATAATAAATTAACTGAACAAATATAATGAACCTTGAAAGTATAATATATATATATATATATGTGTGTGTGTGTGTGTGTGTGTGTTCATAAGTTCATTGCTGAACACAATAATATGGCCAACATAATAAAATATCTGAAGCAATATAATGAATCTTGAAAATCTTAAATATGTAAAT